>NC_069077.1:12914480-13217510 GCF_025698485.1 Gossypium arboreum
TAACACCCCGTACCCGAGACCGTTTCCGGAGTCGAACACGAGGTGTTAATAGACTTAATTCATTACTTAAACAGCTCATACAATTCATTTTAAAATTTCCAGACAAGCTGGCTAACTGCATCACAGTCGCTTTAAAAATCATATCTCGAGTTACGAAACTCGAAATCCAATTCCGTAAATTTTTCCTGAAACTAGACTCATATATATATCTACTAATTTTTTTATAGAATTTTTGGTTGGGCCAATTAGTACAGTTTATTAGTTAAAGTCTCCCCTGTTTCAGGGTTCAACTACTCTGACCTCTGTGTATTACGAATCAGATATCTCCCTATACAGACCTTCAATCACTATGCCGTTTGTCTCTAATAAAACTAGACTCAATAAGGAATCTGTACATATAAAGCGTGACTTCTAATTATCTTTGTAAAATTTATGGTGAATTTCCAAAGTCAGAACAGGGGATCCAGAAATCGCTCTGGCCCTGTTTCACAAAAATCTAAACATCTCATAAAATATAGCTCATATACCTGTTTCGCTTCGTCCATATGAAAATAGACTCATCAAGCTTCGATTAAATAACTTATTCATTATTTAATTCCACTTCTACTATTTTTAGTGATTTTTCAAATTCACGTCACTACTGTTGTCTGAATCTATTTTATGGTAAATTTTACCTATTTCATGGTTTCCATGGATTAGCTAGCAATTTGACATACATAACACCAAATATGATCATGATTAGCCATTCCAATGGCTAATCATTACCAAGAATTTCCATACCACTCAATAACCATATCATAAGACCATATATACAAAATGATTATAATGCTATACATGCCATACTCAAAATATACAAGCCATTATGCCAAGATGGTATACGGATAGTGTGAGCGTGCCTCCGAACGTTTCCGATTTCCGAGCTGGCTTGTCAACACTACAAGGAATGAAAAGGAGGGAGTAAGCATAAATGCTTAGTAAGTTCACATGCAAATAGCAAGTAACATAACCATATAAGCAAACATAAAACATCATTTGCATAATCATCACCAAGACATTCATATCACATTTTCATTTATCATCTTACCATATTGTTGTTATATTGATTTTTCAACCCGAGGGTTAAGTACATACCTGTTCAACGTACCCATTTCACAACACTTTCCAATACGTCCCTTTCATTTTGAGTATTCCTCCATTTGAGTAGAACTTTACCCGTTGAACACATCGGAATATAATTCGGATACATGGAAAGTTTGCACATAAGTGCCACATATGTAGCCAAGCTACCATGTAACCCACCCATAAGTGAACTCGGACTCAACTCAACGAGCTCGGGCGTTCGCATCCATAAGTGAACTCGGACTCAACTTAACGAGCTTGGATGCCTAGTTACATCTCTCGAACTCGGACTCAACTCAACGAGTTCGGACGCTCGCATCCATAATTGAACTCGGACTCAACTCAACGAGTTCGGATGCTCAACCATCCTAGTGACATGTCACTTGTATCCTAATCTATTCCTAAGGTTCAAATGGGCTTTTTTCCTCGATCTCACATCTTTGCCGTCTTCCACGGAATATCGAAATCGATACTTCGGTGATAGTTCATACTCATCAAGTAATTCACATAACTCGTATGCGAAAATGGCTATTTTTACCATTTCGTCCACAACTTGGTATTTTCCCTATTTTAGCCCGAATTTCAGTTTTCCTTGCTAATCGAGCTTGGAAGCTTGAAAAACCCTAGCCATGGTTTCTCCTTGCTATATTCGGCCATGGGGTTGAAGATGAGCAAAATTGGCTTTTAATTTTGTATTTTAATTCATTTTACCCCTAAATGACCAAAATGCCCTTACTACTAAACTTTCCAAAAATTCCATCCATGTCTAATTTTTGTCCATAGACTTAGAAATTGGTAAAATTACTCTTTAAGGACCTCTAATTAATAATCTAATTCAATTTTATGCAAAATACTTCTAGAACACAAGTTTTGCAATTTATTCAATTTAGTCCCAAATTTCAAATTAAGCACTTTATGCATAAAATTTCTTCACGAAATTTTCACACAATCATGCAATCATATCATAGACCTTAAAATAATCATAAAATAATTATTTCTATCTCGGATTTTGCGGTCACAAAACCACTATTCCGACTAGGCCCAAAATCAGGATATTACAAAACTTGTGTGCTTTAGGCCAACAAGTTATAATACATACTCCCTATTACAATTGGCTTTTGGTTAGGAGCCAAATGTTTCCCATCTTAGGATATGCAGTATATGTTCTAATTGCTCCACCACAATGCACAAAGAGGGGTCCTCATAGGAGGTTGGGGATATATGTTGGTTATGAATCTCCTTCTATAATTAAGTATGTTGAACCATTAACTGGATATTTATTTACTACACAATTTATCAATTGTCATTTTAATGAAACAAAATTCTCAACATTAGTGGAGAGAAAATACAACTGGTAAAAGAAATTGCATGGAATGGATCATCATTATCTCAATTAGAACCTCGCACAAGTCAATGTGAACAAGAAGTTCAAAGGATCATACAATTGCAAAACATCGCCAATCAACTACCAGATTCATTTACTGACCTAAAGAGAATTACAAAATCTCACATACCAACTGAAAATGCTCCAATATAAATTGATATCCTAATAGGGCAAACTGTTAGTGCAAAAGAAAGTAATCCATGCCTGAAACGTGGAAGGCCAATCAGTTCCAAAGATAAAAATCCTCGTAAAAGGAAATGAAAAAATATTCAAGATAGTCATATTGTGGAAGAAACTGCTCAAGAAGAGGCCAAAGATATAACTAATAGAAAAAAAAACCCAAAAGAGGTTCAGGTACCTAAAAATGGTGATAACGAAGAGATCTCAATAAGTTATGCTACTTTAGGAAAAAGATGGAACCGAAAAAATATAGTTGTCGACAACAATTTTGCTTATAATATTGCTATTGAAATAGCAAAAGGAAATAAGGATCCTGAGCCTAAATCTATTAAGGAATGTAGAAATAAAAAAGATTGGCCAAAATGGAAAGACACAATTCAAGCAGAATTAAATTCACTGTCTAAACGTGAGGTTTTTGGATCTATAGTCCAAACACCTAAATATATAAAGTCGGTAGGAAATAAATGGATATTTTTGCGAAAACAAAATGACAAAAATGAAGTTGTAATATATAAAGCACGACTTGTAGCACAAGGATTTTCACAAAGGCCTGGCATTGATTACGAAGAGACATATTCTCATGTGGTGGATGCAATCATGTTTAGATACCTTATTAGTTTGGCAGTGCGTGAAAAACTTGGCATACGTCTAATGGATGTTGTTACAGCCTATTTGTATGGTACATTTGATAGTGAAATTTATATAAAAATCCTAAAAGGATTTAAAATCCTTGAAGGATATAGAGTTTCTCGGGAAAATTGCTCAATCAGATTTAAAAAAAAGTTTATATGGATTAAAACAATTTGGACATATATGGTACAACAATCTTAGTAAATATTTGTTAAAAAAATGTTATAAAAACGATCCAATTTGTTCATGTGTTTTTATAAAAAGGTTTGGACCAGACTTTGTGATAATTTCTATTTATGTTGATGATCTAAATATTATTAAAACTTTTGAAGAGTTTCAAAATGCAGTAAATTATTTAAAGAAAGAATTTGAGATGAAAGATTTGGGAAATAAAAAGTTTTGTTTTGGTCTGCAGATTGAGCATGTAAAAGATGGAATTCATATCCATCACTCAACTTATACAGAAAAGATCTTAAAGAAATTTTACATGGATAAAGCACATCTATTGAGTACTCCAATGGTTGTAAGATCGTTAGATGTGAATAAAGATCAATTTCGTCCTTGCAAGAATGATGAAGAGTTTCTTGGTCCTGAAGTACCAAATCTAAGTGCCATAGAGGAATTGATTTATCTTGCAAACAACATAAGACCTGATATAACTTTCGCTGTAAACTTATTAGCAAAATTTAGTTCTTCTCCAACACGTAAACATTGAAATGAAATTAAACATGTATTTAGATATCTCAGAGGAACCACTAATATGGGGTTATTTTATTCAAATTATTCAAAATCCCTATTAGTTGGATATGTTGATGCTGATGTTGGATATTTATCAGATCAACATAAAGGTCGATCTCAAACGGGATATTTATTTACATATGAAGGTACTGTCGTATCATGACATTCAACAAATTAGACATTAGTTGTTGCCTCTTCAAATCATGCTGAAATAATTGCAATGCTCGAGGCAAGCCGAGAGTGTGTTTGGTTAAGGTTATTAACCCAACATATCCAGAAGATATGTAATTTGTCTTTACAAGAAATGATGTCAAGTATATTATATGATGTATATCTCAATTGAAGGGTGGTTACATCAAAGGTGATAGAACAAAACATATTTAACCAAATTTATTCTTCACTCATGATCTTGAGAAAAAAGATGACATAGAAGTTCAACAAATTCCTTCTAATGATAATTTAGCAAATCTTTTTACCAAGACATTGCCAACTTCAACATTTGAAAAACTACTACACTAGATTGGAATGCGACAACTGAAAGATGTAATTTGATATTGCCATTAGGGAGAGTCAAAAACACATTGCACTCTTTTCCTTTGGGTAAGGTTTTGTCCCACTGAGCTTTCCTGGTAAAGGTTTTAACGAGACAACTTGTAATAAGTGATGGTCACTAAACTAACTATAAATAAGACAAAGGCAAGCGCACCTATCGAACAATAGTATAGCTATGGTGAGTAGGGAATATAGTATCCACGAGGATTAAAAGTACTAGAAATTACCATTTTTCTATTATTTAGCCTATAATTTGGAGAGATGTGTTTTAATCTAAATTTACTAAACTAATTTAACTATGAACACAACAAAGAATGAATCAATGAAGTAATATAATATTAACCAATGAGATAGACAACACCCAAGAAAGAATCTACCTATACTTCAACTTTTATTAAGAATCTAAATTAAACGATTTATTTACTTGTGTCTTGATCTGTAGAAATCCCTAAATTGTGTTAATATCTTTTTCGAGGAAAAACTAACTCCAGGTTGATTAATTGAAATCTCTTTCTAATTAAAACCCATATCGTCGCATTAACTCAATTTATGGATTCTCCTATTATATTTGACTCTAATCCAGTAGATTTATGTCGTCCTATTTCTAGGATTGCATGCACAGTACAGCAAAATAGGTTTTTAGCGGTATTTTAATGAAAAACGCCACTAAAGATCGAGCATTATCGGCATTTTAAAAACGCCGCTAACGATCGAGAATTAGCGGCGTTTTATAAAAAACACTGCTAAAGGTGAACTTTTAGCGGCGATAGGTAAACAAACGCTGCAAAACTTACTCTCAATGCCGTCGTTTTAACTGAGCTTCAGTGATATTAGCGGCGTTTGTATGAAAAACGCCGCTATAGATCGAGTATTAGCGGCGTTAATTGGAAAGCGTCGCTATAGGTACACCTTTAGCGGTGTTTTTCCGCAAAATGTCGTCGTCCTATATTGAACTTTTAATAGCTTTAGCGGCGCTTTCTTAGAAAATGCCGCTATAGGCACACCTTTAGCGGCGCTTTTTAATAAACACCGCTAATATTATCTTTAGCCCCGCAAAAAATTTTGAAAAACGGCGTTGTCTTATATTGAGCTATTTAGTGGCTTTAGTGGCGCTTTTTTAAAAACGCCGCTATAAAACGAGTATTAGCGGCGTTCAAAAAACGCCGCAAAAATATTTCATCTGCTTAATTATAATTTAACTAGTTTAATTATATTAAAATACAATTTATTTTAATTGAATATTTAAATTCTTCAGAAAAATAATGACACGTAGAAAAAATTTGAAAGTAAAAACATAGAAAATATTTGTTATAAATGAAAAAAATTAATACTATTATTTAAAATAATTTTAAAGATTTTTGGTATATGACTAATTGTTTTTAATTTATATGTTAAATATTTTCTTATATAATTGTAAAATAGATAGTATTATTTTTAAAATATTGAATTAATTATCATTATAGTTTAGGGTTTACGGTTTAGGGTATATGGTTAAGGGTTTGAGGTTTATGAGTTACTATTTTAAGGTTTATAGTTTACGGGGTTTAAGGATTGTGGTTTAAGTGTTGGGGTTTAAGGTTTAGGATTCAGGGGTTAAGAGTTAGGGGTTTATGGTTAATATGGTTTATGTTTTAAGATTTAGGGTTTAAAGATTATAGATTAGGGATTATGGGATTAGGGATTAGGGATTAGGGATTAAAGGTTTAGGGTTTAGGTTAATTAGTATTTTTTAACTTACATATTAAATAATTTCTTATATAATTGTAAAAGAGATAATGTTAAATTTAAAATATTGAATTAATTATCTTTATAGTTTAGGGTTTACGATTTATGGTATATAGTTAAGGGTTTAAGGTTTATAAGTTATTATTTTAAGGGTTTATGGATTATGGGTTTAGGGATTATGGTTTAAGGGTTGGGATTTAAGGTTTAGGGTTTAAGGGTTAGGGGTTTATTTTTTAGGATTTAGGGTTTTAGGGTTTAGATTAATTAGTATTTTTAATTTATATATTAAATCATTTCTTATATAATTGTAAAAGAGATAATATTAATTTTAACATCTTAAAATTATGATAATAGTTTAAATTATTTAAGAGATAATATATAAACTTTATATATATTAAATGGTTTAGGATTTAAGGTTTACTTGAGATTTGTTAAATGATGAAATTTTATACAATCAACTAATGCTATATTTTCAAAAATATTAGATTTAAATATTTTCAATTTGATATATTTAAATATTAGATTTAAAAAATTGATAAATAAATAAAAACATTGATAACAAATAAAAATGAAATATAAAATGAAGATTAGTGGCGTTTTTGAAAAAAAATGCCACAAAAAGCATTTTCCTTTTACTAAACCGATGACGTTTCGATAGGGCATTACCGACGTTTTTCAAAAACGCCGCAAAAGAATAATAGTTTAACCAAAACGCTGTCGTTTTAGTTAGAGCTAGAAGAGGATTAGTGGCGTTATATTTTAAACGCCGCAATGGATTGGCTTTAGCGGCGCTTTTAAAAACGCCACAAACGTTTAAATTTTTTTACTGAAACGGCGTCGTTTTCTTCTCTTACATTTTACCCTCTCCTCATACCTGACACTTAGCCATTTCACCCATTTCCCCTAATCCCCAATCACCCATTTCCCCTAATCCCTAATCCCTTTCCTCAAATTTTTCCCAATTTACCCATTTCCCCTAATCCCTAAATTTTTCCCAAAATCCCTAGCATCTGAACTTGCTGAGGTGACCCAACCACCTACTCATTGCCATTCACTATCCTCACTCCTGCGTCGCCTCGCTCTCTGCTGCCGCAACCATAGGTAAATTTCGCTCTCTGTAGCTTATTTCAAGACTGTAAAAAAACGAGTTTCGATGTTGTATTTTTCTAATTCTTTCTACCATGATTTGTTTGAAAATTTTTTTTATCTCTGTTGCCCTAAATACTAAATTTATACTATTTTGTAAGCTTATGAGATTTTGTATGATAAGGATTTGGCTTTGTATAAATTTATACTTATGCCTATTTTCTCCGTTTTTTGGCCTGTTTCTCGTTCCTTTCACTCTCCTATGCTCACCTAAGTATAAAACATGAAATTAAGGCATTAGGACATCGAATTCACTAATTTTAAGGAAAAATCATCCATAAAATGTGCTAAGCATGGGCTAGAAATATGTATAAATTACGGTTTATCAAATACCACCACACTTAAGCATTTGCTTGTCCTCAAGCAAAATCCTCAACTCATAATTAAAATAAATTCTCCTCAACTTATAATTTCTATCGATAATATTTCAAAATAATCCATAGGTAATCATACATTGAAAATTCAATTGAAAAAACATCAAAGTTTCAAACATTCCAAGTTGATCATTTTATCATGAAAACATAGCTGTCTCCCCTCATCTAAGTAATTACCTTTGATTCAAAATATCACAGAGTTTCACATCCTCACTAAAGATTCACTCAAATCACTCGAGGTGTTTAAGGACAATAAATGAAGCACTCAATAGTCAATAATGAAAAGTCATTACCATAGGCTTGCATGAAAATCAAATCTTCACCACTATAAATTGAGATGAAACATCAATCAAAAGGTCTTTAGAGGGTTGTAACGTGGCTTTGGTTAGGGGGTGTGGTCACATGCTAAAAGAAAGGGTTAGAATCGAGATTGAATTGAAAAATTGCCTCACTAGAAAAATGACTAGTCATCAATTGCGTACAACAGAGCTTTTTCTCAGAATATGGAATTTAACTTCTTTAGCTCAGAAGATCACTACTACTAATATGTATACATGTATATATATATATTTTTAAGAAGAAGTCAAATTACAAAATAAAATAAAACATAGCTAAGCAACTATTCCAACTCAAATCTCGACAAAAATAGGGATCAAATTAATTTAGGGGATTTCAACAATAATGAGTTATGGGTTAATATTGCAGGTAAATCAATGAATGGGTTGTTAGGCTTAAGGGGGTTCACTAAGGGTTAATTGTGAAGGTAGGCTTTTATGGAGTGAGTGGGTTAAACCTAACTGCCTTTATCATTTTGACATATCAAATCAAATGGTGTGGTCTTAACATGCATAATCAAGAAAGTTCTAGAATAACAACTCAATATTGACGCACTCATAATGAAAGTGAGCATGAAAAAAATAATAGATGCTCTAAAGGCTCAAGATCTCACAAAAATTATAGCTTTTTGATGTTTAAACTTGTGAATTCCAACTCAAAATAATACCTAAACTTGGGGAAACAACCTAAAAGTTTTTAATTCTTCAAAAATCAGCTTATCAGGCTTGATTCCCTAATGTCTTAAAGTTTAAACAATCAATGCATAAATGCCTATGTTTTAATTTAAGATATATCAATAAACATTATAGACTAATTAGAATTCATTCTAATAATAATATGAGAAGATCGCATAAGAATAAAACAAAATTCAGGGATTTTTCTGATATAAAAAACCCCCACACTTAAGATGTACATTACCCTCAATGTACAAAAGTAAATATATTGAAAAAGATAGATTTATAATCATAAGATAGGGAAAGAAGTGAAACTTCTTGAATGATGAATGAATTCCTTTGAACTAGAGTTTTGGAGAATAATCGGCATGAGAGTAGAGGATACTCCGGTGGTGGTAGAGGTTGGGTTCCACAAATGCTGCGCCAAAAGAATATTATAGCTCAAGTTGGATATGGTCGTGGTGGAGCAGGACATGGCAGTCGTGGAGAACCTTTCCTAGTGGAGTTTCAAGTTCCTGAGTAATAGTGAGCTTTGGAGCTCGTTATAACTGTGATAGAATCAAAAACTCTTTTAGGAAATATATCGGGAAGACTAAGTACTCATAATGACTTAGCCGAAATTAAATATTGTAAAATAATAATTATAAAACCTAATAAAAATAAAGTGAAAGAAAAATAAAAAGTAGTCTTAAAATAAAAGTTAAAACATAAAAATAAATAGTAAATAAAAGTTTTTAAACATCTTCATCGCTAGATGGTTCGCGAGGTGGGGGTGGTGATGAGATGTGGAAGTGCTGACGAATCTGTTGTAGAGTAGCATCAATGTTATCGAAGCGCTGAAAACACTATTACTCGAATCGAGTTAGGCGCTCAGAGATGTCAACGTATGAATCCACCGCATAAACTGGACGAGAAGGAGGTGATGGCTGAGACGGTGGGTCCTCGTGACGCAAAGGGACATCATTAGTAATGTCCTCGAGGGCCTCCTCCTCGGTGGACTGGGCGAGACGGTACTGAGGAGGGAAGGTGCGATGTCGTTTCTCGATCATCCTCATACTTAGCATGCTCGAGATGCCTTATGGGGACATCTGGCCCATGAGAGTGAGGGAGGATGATTGGGCTACCGTGTTGAGGAGCCCGAAGTGCCGAGCCAACCGCGTCACATAGGGCCCAATGGAGATGACCCCCTTCTTATGTTGCTCCGTCTGATGTTGAATGGCGAGGGCAATGAAATAAGTAAAGTCTATGACGTTCTCGTGCCACATACACCATAGAAAGTAGGCATCGTAAGTGTTGATGACTCTAGTGCTCTCTCGCCGTCCTATTAACGTGTGAGCCAAAGTGGCGTGTAAGTACCTCAGAGATGGAGGGAGAGCCGATGCCTTGGAGCGGCTAGGATTGTAGGAGGCAGGGCCGAGGGTGAGGGCATTCTAACACCATGAAGGAGAGTGATGGATGTGGCGATTGAGAGCGTGGAGTTCATTCTCCTCCATGAACTCCTCAGTGTAAAGGCCCAGTGCAGTTTCGAACTCTGGGACTGGCAGACTAGATCGCCGAGGCGAAATTGAATTATTCCTGGGTCATTAAAGCGAGCCATCACGGTCTGAAGATGGAACGTTGAGCAGAGTTCCATAGTGAGTTCGAGATATGTGGGCTCGACAATCTAAAAAAAAAAGCCCCCAAGGATTGGTGGTGAGAAGGTCCCAAATTGCATCCACGAGTTGGACTTGTTCTAGCGTGGCCCAGTCTATACAGCAGCCCACTTCCAAGGGTTAGGCCCGTATGATCTAGAAAATTTCTTCTTGGGGCCTAATGGGGAACTGCAGGAAAGGGTGACGAATTTTCGCTGTAAGACCTGAGGAAGATGACGATCTCTTCCTTTTCTTCAAAGCAAGGATGGCGGCTTTCTTTCCTCATGAAGATGACATGGTATACCGACAAGCAAAACCATTATTTCGTCATGATGAATGATCAAGGTAAGACGAAAACAAATTTAAAAATGGAAAAGTCATAAATTAAAACTAATAATCTCAATCACAACTACTAGCAAACTTAATAAAAAACAATTAATTTTATGGTGTATCATTAGCATGATAATGGTATGAGTTTCATAAAAATGGCAAATAGTTCTATGTAGCATATTTTATTGATGGAAAATGTCAACCCAAAAGTTATGAGTATTTCTATTATCCTAACCATAAATATTCACTTTAAACTAGTCAAGTGGAGCAGATAGATCATGCAATGAGTAAGAACTTCAACATGAAAAAAGATGATAACTAGTCTAGATATGAAATTGAAGTGATAGAAAGATGAAAATAACATGAAAAATACAGATTACTATGATAAATAGCATTAGAAATCAGTAAAATAAAAGAAAGAAAAAGTAAACAAAAGCTAGAAAGAGGAGAATAAGCGTCAAAAATAGGGTTGGAAGTGGCGCACTGGCATGGTAGGGAGGTCGTGTGAACTTGCAGCGGCTAGGGTTAGGGATTTTGGGTGAAGAAGCTGATGAATAGTGAAAGGTATTTATAGATTTTGGGACACATGGCCAGGGAACATGCCCGTGTTCCCCAATTTTTGCCTGTGTGATTCGCGAATTTTAAATTTGGGTGCGTCTGACATTTGGACCATGCCCGTGTTCTTTGGGCGTGTGGGTGCAAACGACCGTGTCGTATGGCCGAGTATGTCTTCATTCACTTCTCCCACGCCCATGTTAATCTGACAGGTTCGTCCACGGTTGCTCAGCACGAGGGTGTCGCACGCCTATGTTTATTTGATAGGTTCGACCACGATTTCCAAGCACGGGCGTGTCGTACGCCCGTGTTGTTTTGGCAGGTTTGCCCACGGCCATGTCACACAGCCATGGCGATTTATTGTAGCCCGTGCTAGGGAAAATCTTTGCCCTGTTTCTACACGGTCCTAAGCACACCTATGTGCTTGGCCGTGTCTATGTGGTAAACTTGTGTTCAAGAGCTCCGTTAGTAAGTTAGGCGTTAAACACTAAATTTAAAGAAGTTAATACGGTTAGTGCTAGGGTTACCTCCCGAGAAGCGCTTATTTATTGTCTAAGCTCGACTTACCTCTCCATTGAATGGTCATGGTGGTTCGAGGAGTTTATACTCCTCATTCCTGCTATGAATCTCATCAAAATAAGGTTTTAGGCGGGTATTGTTTACCTTAAAAGTGCCAAACTTGGGATGACTTATCTCGACTGTACTGAATAGGAAAATGCTAAGTACTGTAAGAGGAATTTCTTCATTCGGTTTGGCAGTGACCATGTGAGAATCTGCGGCATCTAATAAAACTTTATCTCTAACCTTAAGTTGATTTGGAAAGGTATTGAGCTTGTTCTGGCATAGTTTTGGTTTATCGTGTGTTCTCGATTTTTGTGTCCACCATTCATCTAGCTCCTCGATTTGTAGCCTTCGTTCTTCATGAATAGGTCCTCTACTATTGCTTGAAAATGGCTCATGTACTTCCTTCAAACTCATTTCCTACAAAGTAGGTTGCACCATATTGTCAGTTTTAGTAGAATGGTTTAGACAATCACCTTCAATTTTCGATGTGTTGCTGAAATTGAGAGCTTGAAGGGTGATTGTTTCATCTCCCACACGAAGTGTGAGCTCACCTATGCCAACATCAATAATCATTCTAGCAGTTGCTAAAAAATGCCTTCCTAAAATCAAAAGAGTGTTGCTATCCTCCTCTATGTCTAAAACAACGAAGTCAACGGGAAACATAAATTTGTCAATTTTAACGAGTACATCTTCAATAATACCCCTAGGAAATCTTATAGTTTTATCTACTAATTGGATGCTCATCCTAGTCTGTTTGGGTTTCCCAAGACTTAGTTGTTTAAACATTTTGTAAGGCATGACGTTAATACTAGCCTCTAAATCAGCTAATGTATTATTTACATCTAAACTACCAATTAAACAAGGAATCGTAAAACTCTCTGGATCTTTTAGTTTTTTGGGTAGCTTATTCTGAAGAATGGCTGAGCAAACCACATTCAACTCCACATGTGATCTTTCATCTAACTTTCGTTTATTTGCTAGAAGCTCCTTTAAAAATTTGACTGCATTTAGCATTTGCAAAAGTACTTCAATAAACGATAGGTTAATATGTAGTTTCTTTAAAAGTTTAAGGAATTTACCAAATTGTTCGTCTGAGTGGTCTTTCCTTGTCGCATTGGGGTATGGCACACAAGGTTTATACTCTGTACTTACCAATTTTTGCTCATTGTGGTCTACCTCACCTTTACTTTTGCTTATCTCAGTTTCTTGCCTTCGTTCTGGTTTAGGTATGACTAACCCTTCCTCATCTTGACTAGTAATCCTGTTGAGTTGCTCCCTTGGGCTAGATTCTATGTTGCTTGGCAAGCTACCTTATGGTCATTCAGAAATCAACTTGGCAAGCTGTCCAATCTGAGTTTCTAGCCCTTGGATCGATGCTTGTTGATTCTTAAGTACTGTCTCGGTATTCTGAAAACGAGTTTCTGACACCGAGATGAATTTGGTTAGCATCTCCTCAAGGTTCGGCTTCTTTTCTTACTGGTAAGGTGGTTGTTGAAAGCCCGGAGGATGTTGTGGCCTTTGATTTCCTTGACCGCCCCATGAAAAATTTGGGTTGTTCCTCCAACCTGCATTGTAGGTATTGCTATATGGGTTATTTTAGGATCTAGAGTTATTGTTACCCATATATTGGACTTGTTCCTCCTCGATGCTAAGGTTGAAGGGTTGATATTCTGTGCATGCTCCTCCTCCATTAGAATCGCACCTCATCACTGGATGTACCTGAGTGGAACCACACAAACCGTCAATCTTTTTTATTTAAGAGTTCTACTTGCTTAGATAACATAGTAACCGCGTTGAGGTTGAAAACACCGGCTGCTTTCGTCGGCTTTGTTCTCATAACTTGCCACTGATAGTTATTCAGTGACATCTGCTCAATAAATTCGTAAGCCGCCTTAGGTGTCTTATTATTGATAGTTCCTCCAGCGGCTGCATCAATCATCTGCCGAGTCGAAGGATTTAGGCCATTATGGAACATTTGAACCTGTAGGCAAAGCGGTAACCCATGGTGAGGGCACCTTCTCAAAACGTCCTTGTATCTCTCTCATGCATCGTAGAGTGTTTCTAAATCTATCTGCACAAAAGAAAAGATATCATTACGTAATTTGGCTGTTTTAGCTGGTGGAAAATATTTTAATAAGAAATTTTCAGTCATTTGTTGCCAAGTAGTGATTGAGCCTTGTGGTAACGAGTTCAACCATTATTTAGCTTTATTCCTTAACGAAAAGGGAAACAACCGAAGGCGAATTGCATCATCAAAAACGCCATTAATTTTAAAGGTATCATAAAATTCTAGAAAATTTTCCAAGTGAGCGTTGGGATCCTCGTCCTGCAAACCATCAAACTGAACAAACTATTATATCATTTGAATTGTATTAGGTTTTAGTTCAAAATTATTTGAAGCAATAACAGGTCTAACTATACTTGACTAAGTTCTTGATAAATTAGGTTTAGCATAATCATACATAGTGCGCAGAGCAGGATTTTGATTAATAGCAACTGTAGGAGGTAGTGAATTTTCTTGGTTCTCAGCCATCTCCTCGGTTTTGGTTTGAATATCGTTCTCTTGCTAGTTCTCTGTGTATCTTAAGCTTCACCTTATTTCTCTTTGGTTTCTGCGAACTGTGCGATCGATCTCACTGTCAAAAAGTAATGGTCCTGACGGGTTTCTTCTAGTCATAAACTATAAGAACCTGCTAGAAAAAGGGAAAAAGAAGAATTAATATTAAAAATTAGAATAAAATTTAGATTGCAGTAAACGTAAATGGCTAAAGTAATAAAAATCGAGTGTTCCTAATATCTTAGTTCCCCGGCAACGACGCTAAAAACTTGATACGTGATATTCGTGACAGGTTTTAAATATTTATAATGAATCATTCTTGAAACTAATTATTATCACGATGAAGGCAAGTGTACCTATCGAATAGTAGTATAGCTTTAGCAAGACTGGATTATTGAACCCAAAGGAACTAAAACTACTAGTATTAACTTTTCTTTTTATTATCTAGCCTAAAAAATAAAAGGGTTTTTTTTTATCTAACTAATTAACTAAACTAAGAAATCACAAAAAATAGAATTGGGGAATTACTTTTGGAAAAATGATTGAATTAAGACAATACCTAAGGACAAATCCACCTAGACTTCACTTGTTATTTGACTCTGAATCGGACGATTTATTTATTTGACTTGATCCGTAGAAATCCCTAAGTTATATTATTATCCCTCTCGAGACTAACAACGTCTAACCCTAGGTTGAATAATTGAAATCTCTTTCTAATTAACTCCCTAGGGTTGCATTAACTCGATCTATGGATCCCCTTATTAGGTTTTACCCTAATCTGGAAAAATCTTGTCACCCTATCTCTAGGCGCGCAATCAACTCCGCTTAATTATGACAAATGTACTCTTAGACAGGGTCTATTCCTCATCTGAATAAGAGCTTAACTTGAATCAATATCCTGGAATATCAAGACAAGAATTAAGAACACATAATTAAGAACAAGTTAAATATTTATCATACAATTCAGATAATAATAACAAGATCTGTCTTAGGTTTCATCCCCCTTAGGTATTTAGGGGTTTTAGTCCATAACTAAAAAGGTAAACATCTCAGAAGAATAATGAATACAAAACATAAAGAAAAAAACAAAACTTCTGGAGGGAAATTGAGGGAAGATCTTCAGTCTTGATGATGAATCCTGCTTCTAAGATGGATCATTTGGCTTTCTTTGAGCAGTTCCCTGCTTCCTTCTCTATGTGGCCCCTTTCTTCCTCCTCTAGGGTGTATTTATAGCTTTAGAATGCCTAAGAACCCTCAAAATTGGCCTTTTCCGAATTGGACTCAATTTGGGCTTGACAGGGACACGCCCGTCTGACACACCCGTGTGCGATTACTTTAGCCCGTGGTTAAGCCTGTTAAATAGGCATGGGTGTGTGGTCCACCTGTGTGAGTCGTGCTTCGATTCTGCCAAATTGACACGGCCGTGTGGTCTGCCCGTGTGAGGAGGTTCAGGCTGTGTTGATTTCGTACATTAGTCCATTTTCTCCGTTTTTTGGCCCGTTTCTCTTTCCTTTCACTTTCCTATGCTCACCTAAGTATAAAACATGAAATTAAGGCATTAAGAGCATCGAATTCACCAATTTTAAGTAAAAATCATCCATAAAATGTGCTAAGCATGGGCTAGAAATATGTATAAATTACGGTTTATCATGCAGTTTTGTTATGGACAATTAATGATTTCCCGGCTTATGTCAATTTATCTGGTTGGAGTACCCAAGAACGTTATGCTTGTCCTTGTTGTGCTGCGCAAACATGTTCGAAATGGTTATATAATAAGAAGAAGTTCTGTTATATGGGGCATTGTCGGTGGTTGGATAGAAATCATAGATTTAGATTTCAAAGGACTTTATTTGACAGTACTGAAGAGTTTAGAGAAGCTCCTGAGCAGACCATTGGATCTGAAATCTTGTTCATGTTAAAATATATGGATTTCAGTTATGTGGAGATGAATCAACCATCCAACATACAAGCAAGGAGAAGATCAAAGGACAAATCTGATAATGAATCTAATGAAGAGGATGATCGTAAGGAGGCGGACTTGTGGAAAAAAAAGAAGTTTTTTTTTAGTTGCCTTATTAGGAGCATCACATTTTACGACACAATCTTGATGTCATGCATATTGAGAATAATGTTTGCAAGAATATCATTGGGGCAATTTTGAATGTCGATGGAAAATCAAAAAACAATCTTCAGAGTCGACTTGATTTAGTTGACATGGGAATTCAACGTGATCTTCATCCCCAAGTACTTCTGAATAGGAAATATCGGTTGCTGCCTCTAATTTTTACAATGTCGAAGGAAGAGAAAGAAGTGTTCTGCACGGTGTTGAAGGATATAAAGGTCCCAGATGCGTATGCATCAAATATATCTCGATGTGTGAGTCTTAAAGATCAAAGACTATATTCTTTAAAATCACATGATTATCACATCTTGATGCAAGATTTACTACTACTTGTTTCACGGTGCTGTATGTCAAAAAAGGTTACGTCTTGGATAATTGAACTTTCCAATATAATGAATGCTATTTGTGGCAAAGTTTTGGATGTTGAAGAACTTGAGAAAGTACAGGATCGAGCCGCTTTGAATTTATGCAATTTGGAGAAGATCTTTCCACCTTCCTTCTTTACTATTATGGTGCACTTGGTAATCCATCTCTCTTATAAAGAAATAATTAGTGGACTGGTTTTCTATCGATGGATGTATCCTATAGAAAGGTGCTAATTTATTTGTAGAGTATTCATTCATTCACCTCTATACATTTAGTTACAACTTTTGATAATGTTGTATATCGTATTTAGGTTCCTAAGCAAATTGAAGTCTTATTATCAAAATAAGCGTTATCCAGAAGGATCAATTGCTGAAGGCTACTTGGAAGAGGAGTGTATGATCTTCTGTTCTAGATATTTAGAAGATGTTGAAACACGATTGAATAGACCAAGTAGAAATGTTGGGCTCAATAATCCCAACTTCGCCGAAACTTATTTATTTCAAAGTTATAGAGAACCAATCAGTAAAGTTGAAATTGCAGAATTAGATGAAAGATCTTGGGTACAAGCACATAGATATGTTCTTTTTCACCACAATTCAATTGAACCATTACGCAAGTAAGTTCTAGAATATGATAAATATTCATCTTTTTTATTTGTTTATTTTCTAACCAATTAAACCTCTTTTTAACATAATGAGTACAAACAAATCTTGAGATCTCGTTCATGCTCTCGAAGATTACAACAACGAGAGATTAATAAGTTATTCACAGAATCTTTCCATGAATGGTTAAGCCAAACGGTATACAATGCAACCTTTTATTGACAAATAATAATGTTTTCTCATAACATTTATAATTACTTAAATTACTTTCGATTCAATAGGTTTGGAGTGGGAAGGACGTTAATGAAGAAGTTAAATGGCTTTCCCAAGACCCGAATAGAGTAGTAAAATGATATAGTGCCTTCATCATCAATGGATTTAGATTTCATACAAAATATCGCGAGAGATTGAGGTTAGTGCTAGGGACAGTAATCCCGTTGAGGGAAATATGGAGTATTACGGACTTCTTACTGATATTATTGAGTTAGATTACTATGGAAAATGGAAAGTTGTCTTATTTCGATGTGATTGGGCTGATGTTAATACTGCTCGCGGAATTAAAAACGATCAATTTGGTTTTACAATGGAGAATTTCTCTCGATTGATTCACACTGGAGAACAATTGATAGACGAGCAGTATGTATTTTCTTCTTAAGTGAAACAAGTTTTTTTACTCGAAAGATCCAACTGATGAGGGTTGGTACATTGTACTCCGAAACACCCCTAATGACTTGTTTGACATGGGCAATGGAAGTAGAGATGAAATCGTCAAAAGATCAGAAACTTTATGTTTTCCAGAACAAAACTTAAATGAAAATATCCCTAGTACTAGTACACAATTTCAATGGGTTCGTTAGGATGTGGATGAAGATATTTACGAATTATGATGTAGTAAGATTTTACAATTTTTTAATTATATGTAATATTATAATTTTAATCTTGCTCATGTTATATAATTTAACTATTTTATATGTACTATTATTGTTGTAACAAAACTATTATTGTTGTAATTTGTTACTAAAATTTCAACTATTTTATGTGTATTGCAAGAAAAATGCGTAGAAGAAGATTACGAGATTTAAATATGGTCCAGAATACTCCAAATTCGGAAGAAGCAAATAGTGAACAACAGACAGTTATTGGATCTTCGAATGTGCCGGAGACACTTGACGAGTCTGCAGAATTTCAAAGTAATGTTAAGATTATTTTACATGTGTGTTGACTTGTATTATTGATTTATTTTTCAATTTTAATATAAATAATAACATATCGTTTTTCAGCTGAAAGTGGTGAGACGCGTAGAGGTCGAGGACGTACGCTACTTAAAGATTTATACAACTTAAATCCTGTCGAGCGTGTCAAAGTAAGTAGAAATAGTCATGGTCAGCCTGTTGGATCTGAAGCTCGATTTTGAGCAGGCTATTTGGGCATTATAGCACGAAATGCCAATATGTTGCCTATCAACTACGAATCATGGCATCACATGCCTAATAACAACAAAAATCAAACTCTCGATAATATTAAGGTAACAAAACGTGGATGTAATTTATAATACTTTGGTTTAAGTTTCATTTATATTTACATTCTAAACTTGTATTTTTTTTAGGAGAGATTTGTTTTAAAGGTCTTGGATGACTATATCAAGAAGGCATTGGGTAAAAAATGGAGAGACCATAAAAGCACTTTGAAAAAAACAATATTTTAAGAAAGACATAAGCCTCGAAGAAAAATAGCGAAATGTCCCGCCAAGAATGCTGAGGTACCAATGGGAAGATACGGTTAGATTCTGGAATTCAAAGAAAGGAGAGGTATTACGTACTTCCAAATTCTTATAAATTTTTTGGTATATAGTGTTTACTATATACGTAATAATAATTACATTATGTAGGACCGTGAGCAAGTTGGAACAAGCAGCGGGAAAAAACAAAAATTCAAGCACATGGCAGAGTCGAGAAGTTTTTTTTCTTTAGCTGAGGCCGAGGTATTATGTATTTATTAATTCTATCAAATATTAATGACTTTCTACTATTAAATAATATTTTTACTACTATATTATAGGAAGTCTCGTCTGGTCAAAAAGTTGGACGCCTTCAGCTTTTTGAGATTACGCATAGGAAGAAAGATAGATCTCCTATGACATCCGAAGCTGGAGAAATTATGGTATATTTACTTAATAAAATTTGATTTATTATAAATATTTATAATGTTTAATTATAATGGTTTAATTCGTCGTTAGTAGTTTTAAATAATGTTAAGTTATGTTGCATTCCTTTTTATTATATATTTTGTTTCTAACTCTTTGATTGATTTATTAGGAGAAACTAAAGGAGAAGAAGGCGGAGTATGAAGCGGTTGCTTCGACTGATAGTTCTGTTAATCTTGAGAACATTGATAACATAATTATTACTGAAGTTTTTGGTCCTGAAAGGTATGGTCGGGTTCGATTTCAAGGATATGGTGTTACCCCAACCCAATATTTTGGATCCGGCTCCCAGCAATACATGCCTTCCGGGAGTCAAGCTCAAGCTGAAGTTTAGAGGTTAAGAGACCAGATAGCTCAGATGCAAGCGAACACAGTTGAGCAAATTGCCGAGGTTGAAAGAACATATGAAGAACTCCAACAACAACTTAGAGCGGATGCAGCAGCGAGAGAGACAGTGGCAGCAGCGAGGAAGGCAGAGGCAGTAGCGATGGCAGCAGAGCAGAGCAAAAAGTACGATGAGCTCTAGCTACAGCTTCAGCATATGATGTAGATGTTTCAGCAGTCGCAAAAGCCGCCATCTTAGACATTTGTTTTCTCGTTGTAAGAATATTTTAACATTGTCACATTTAACATTATTGTAAGAATATTTTGAGTTATACTTCATTTATTAATTTACATCATATATCTTTCATTGAATTTGAAGTATCATTTAGATTTATCTTTTCCCACAAATGCTGCTAAAAGCCGTGACTTTTAGCGGCGCTTTTCTCAAAAACGTCATTAAAAGCCATGACTTTTAGCAACACTTTTCCCTCAAATGCCACTAAAAGCCATGACTTTTAGCGGCGCCTTTCCCACAAACGCCGCTAAAAGTCATGATCTTTTGTGGCATTTTTTTCAAATAAACGCCGCAAGTTTTTACGACGTTTTCTATAGCAGCATTTTTTGCGACGCTTGTGAAAACGCTACTAAAGGCTAAAAAAAAGCCGCTAAAAGTCTATTTTCCTGTAGTGACAACTCTACTCTATTATGCTCGATCTACTCTTAAACGGAAACTTTTTCTCCACTGAATTAAGCACATTAAATATGAATTAATATCTCGAAAATACTAAAATAAGAAATAAGCATACATAATTGAGAACAAGAATCAAATATTTATCGTGTAAAAGCAGATATTAAATAAAAAGATTCATCATAGGTTTCATCCTCCTAAGTATCTAGGGAGTTAGTTTATAATCCTGAATGAAAACATCTCAAAGTCAGAATAACTACAAGACATAAGAAACTTAATAAAACTTCGAAAGAAATTAAAAGGAGATCTTCGATCTTGATGGAGATCCGCTTTCGAGTTGATTCCGATGGTGTTCTTCGAGTGTTTTCTTCGATCTTTTCTGATTGCCCCCTTATGTCTTCTTCTAATGGTATTTATAGACTTTAGAATGCTCAAAAAGCTTAAAAATTGGGTTTTTCTGCGTATTAGGGAAGTAGGGTGTGAAATTGACATGGGCTAGCTCATGGGCATGTGGCTAGCCCGTGTGACTTATATAGGCGTGTGCCCAACCCACTTAGAAATGCCCCAGCCATATGGCTCCTTAAAACAGTTCTATTTATCCAATTTTGGCTCGTTTTTCGCTCCTTTCACTCTTAAATGCTCTCCTAAGTATAGAAATATGAATTTAAAGGATTAGGAACATAAAATTCACTAATTTGCATAATTAATCATTCAAAAACGCATTAAGAATGAGATGAAAATATGTTACTTGTTTAGCTTATCAATAAGAGATTATGTACTCTTTTTCCTTTATTAGGATTTTATCCCACAGGGTTTTTCCTCATAAAGGTTTTAATGATACACAGTTTTCTCTAGTGGATATCTAAGGGGAAGTGTTACAAATAAATGTGGATATTCATATTCTAACCCCCTTCATTTATAATGTAAAACCTCTCATTCATTATGCAAGTTGTTTAATGTATGTGTTAATGAAATACTTAAATAAGCTTCATTTAGTATATTGCATTGAATGTTAATTACTTATAAATAGAATCCTTACGTGAGTGAAATGAAGATATGAAAAATTCTCCGTATTTTCATCCACCTTTTACTTATTATTATTGTTTTATTAATTTTCTATAACAATTTTAATATATTTTTATACATTTTAACTTTAATATACACAATTTATTATCTCTATAAGTTGTATATCTTAATAATATTGTTCATTGAGTTGGTGTCACAAGTCAACTTGACACAAACTCATAATTAATGATAAGACCATAATAAATAACTGTAGTGCATTTAGTATTGTTTATCCGATATATTTATGTGTTTAGGTTTCATTTTAGTCCTAATTTAATCTATTTTTTTATTTTAATATTGTACATATTTCATATGTTATTATGATTAGTTAGTTTCAAACTATACATATCAATGTTTATTATATGTTACTTTTAAACAAGCATCTCGTATTTGAAATATATAGTTTTCACACGTATACACGTGTGTTAAGATTTCTAATATTTATTTAAAAGAAATGTGAAACTAAAAACTACATGCACAATTAAATAATTTTTTATGATCACATAATAGTTAATAATATATGTAATATATATAATTTATTTAAGCGATTTTATTATTTTAAGTTATTCAATTACGTTTAATGAATTAATAGTTAATTAATGTTACTTTTATTATTATCTCATAATAATTAGTAGTATATAAATAAGGTATTAGTTAATGTGAATTTAATAATGTAATGAATTTAACTCATGTTTTTTATATATAAATATATGTTTATTAAAATAAAATACTTTTATTTTTATTTGTTTTAGTTACTGGGAAAAATATTTATTTTAAATTATTTTAATTAATGATTTTTATAGAATAAGAATATAACTTGTTAGTACACAATAATTTGCGCTACGTACAAACTGTTCCCGCATGGCAAACTAAAAGTTGTTTATGCATCAATTTTTATTTGTCAGCAATTTTGTTTTTACTTTGCATTTATTTTATGTTCATAATTATCTTATAATGGTTAAAAATGTGGGATATTCATGGCCGCATCTATCTATTTAATACAATAGATTTAAGGTGTATTTGATAAATTAAAATTTTAAATTCTAAAAATTAAGTATTAATTTTTTTTTGCTAAATTTTACAAGTATTGAATTTATATTAGAAAAATATTTGATAAATTAGTAAATATAAATTATGTTATTTGATAAAAGTAAATATTAATTTTAAAAGATTATTTATTTTTATTTTTATTTTATTAATATAATATTTTATATTATTTTAGATAGAAGATAAATATGACAATTTGATTATCTTTTGTTTTCAAATCATTTAATTCAAATTTAATAAAATAAAATCAACTTAATATTTTTACCTTAAGTGATAAGTAGCTACTTATCTACTTATGTTATTCAATATTTTATATTAAATAAAAAATTAAAATAATTATTAAATATATTTAAAATATTAAATGTTAAATTTTTATTTTCACTGAAATGAAAAATTTCTATAATTTATCAAAACTCACCCTTAAAAAGATTTTAAGATGGAAGAGTTTTATTTGAAGTATGAGTCTCAAAAAGTTGTTATCCCAATCTTTAACAACAAACTTTCAAAACATTCTAATCCAAGCGTGAGAGATAGAGTTGGAAGATAATATAAAGACATGAAGATAACGTATTCAAAGAAGCTTAGAGATAAACATTAAGGTAAAACTTTAAAAGCTTAATGGATTTTATTCACATTATATGAATACAAATTTGAGATTAAAGCTAACATACTTCAAAGCTGAAGGAATTTTATTAAGTGCATTTATTGTTTATTCATATTAGGAGAGGTTGTTTGGCAGAGTTCACACTAAATATACTAAGATGAGGTTATAGTTAATCAGAGGTTAAAATAAATTGGGTTACGATAATGTAAGTAAAATTTTGTTTGAACAAGACACACAAATTAAGGTAGACCAAATTTTTGGTGTTTATTCTCTTGTTTCGACAGTATTTATGCCATAACTTATAATTACATCATACGCCCTAATAAATTTGCCATAACTTACATCCAAGTGTATTTTGATTACTCATTAATTATTATACTCTTTTGATATATTGTTAACTTGAAAATATTATGCGTCAAAGAAAAAACTTATTAAAGTTTACTTATTATTCTTAATAAATGTTTAGAAATCAAATCCAATGCTTATAATCAAAATACATGAAGGTAGGAGTAAGGACACATGTTTAATATATATAGCGTGACAACATTGAGAAATTAATTTAGACAAACTTATAACAATGGATGGTTTATTCAAATCAACATACCAATAATACTACACTTTCACTTTTCCATAAAATACATAAACCCAAAAATAAACACTTGAATAAATAAAAGCACTACACTTATTTAGTATCAATTCGCAACCAAACAAACACTACAACAGGGAAACAGACAGTTACCGTTGCGAACTAAGCATGAAAAACACTGAGAAAAGAAAGAATTTGGAAGAGTGATCAGGGACATTGGAAGCCGGATGGAACTTTTTTTGAGCAGACATTTAGAAGCAAGCTGAGGGAAACTGGAATATTAAGATTGATACCCAAAATGTTGCCTTTGATCGCTGTGCAAAGGCAAACAGCTGCTTCAAGATCAGCAAGGCCTTTGATAAGGGTGCAGCAAGGTTGAACTGGGGGTGACCCAACAGTTACATTGACTAAACCAAGCACCTCAGCACATACACCTAGTTTAAGGGTATTTATGGGGCATTTTCCTTCCGCAGCAGGAGTTGGGGAGGGAGTGGGGTTTGGTTTTGGTTTGGGGGAAGGGCAAGAACAATTAGCACTGACAAGTGAAAAGAAGAGAATGTTGAGTGCAAAAAAGAGGGCAACCGATGCCGATCTTTTTGAAGCCATCTCTCTCAAACCTTAGGAGCTTCTTGCCTAATGTAGAAGTTAGGGTTGTATAATGTGTGAGAATGGGGATGGTGAATTTGGAGAAAAGAATGGGGTTTTTATAGTGTTTTAAGAGGGCAACTCGGTTGTTTAATAACGTAATACCTTAATTAATAAAATTTGACTGTAAATCAATTCAGTTCTTGCAATTTGAGCTGGCTGAGGCAGAAGATTTTTGGTTAAACTTTGTACTTTTGTGATGTGAGGTGGAGATTAAGGTGTTTCCATGTTACCACTGGTTTCCTAGCATCAAATCATCCGATTTGTACAGTAGTTCATCTTAAATAACACCCACTCATCAGCAAGATTAAGATGTTTGCCTCCCGACCTCCAATCATGGAAGAAAATGGGACCTTGAAATCAACTAATCTATCTATATTATCCATCCTAATAGCACTATCAAGCTAATTTTTGGACAAAATGTACTAAATTTAGTGTTCAAACAATCGGATGTTTCCATTGTCTTTAGTTAATAGTATAAATATCTAATTTGTTTACTTTTATTTTACAAAATATCTCCTCTTATCCAAACTAGGTATATTATAGCTACAACGTACTTACAACAACTAAACTAACTGCTGAAGACAAAATGAATACAGATTTAGAACAACATAATTACTTCACTGTTGAAGGCCAGCTTGTCAGACCTTCGTGGTGATCTTCTGCTACATTTTTGTTTTGATTGCGCTACATTCCAGTCTTGACCGTATCCTGCATGTCATGGCATGTTAATCCAAAACTCACCTAAGTCACATATCATTCACATATTCAAAATCCCAATAAATTTTGCAGTAAGAAACTGATCGTAACGAGCTAATGATCCCAATCCAACAAAAGTAGTGGTTTCTAATTTGGATCTGTTGAGGATGAATCAGTATAAATAACAAAATAGAAAAGGTAGAAAATAGCGAATACAAATATTTTACGTGAAAATTTTTTCCGAAGAAGATAAAAATCATGAGCAAATGAGGTTTCGACTTTTAACTAAATAAATAAACAAATAAGACTACAATGTAGAGAAAATAAACCTTAAATGTATTAAACTCACATTATCTAAAACCTTGAATACAAAGTCCAAACTCTCGTAGAGTTCTCTCAAAAAGGGTATAAAATACTCTCCATAGTTATCACGAAAATTTTCACTAAAACTTATCAGCGCCTACATCTTGTAGCCTTCAAAGAAAAACCCTTGTAGATTGGCATGTATAAATCAAGGTTACAAAGATCCTTTAAATATATTCAATACTAAAGATTAAAACGACTAAAATAACCCTGAAGTAATTAGAATTCAACTGGGAGAAGAAGTTTTATTGAGTTGTACAAAACATGGTTGCATAACATCAAGAATCATTGTAACGTCGTGACTTGTCGACTCTCCTCGTCACAACGTCATTGCCACGCCTATTGTCAAAAATCGTCACATCATCCCGGTGTCAGAGACCTCCTCATCCCGACGTCGAACTTATTTTGGTCCTCTTTCGGTTGTTCATCGATTCTCGTCTAAGGTGTCCGCAATGTGTCTGATAAATGCGGGACACAACCCACAAATTTTTACCTTGACTCGTATTTATCACGCCTCATTTTCCATACCCCTTTACGAGCCTAACTCAGATTTTGCAGAATGTCAACCAAGTCTAAATTGTGCTCGAACTTGAAAACTAAAAGATTTCTAGTCGTCAAATCAAAGTTGTATAATGCAATAAGGGTCAATAATACCCGAATAATAGAGAAAACATCAACTCTCTCCACCTATCTGTAACCCTCTGTGACCAACCTTGCCTCAAACATTCTATGAACCATTCGAGTTCTAAAGACCAAATGGTCATGAAATTCTTACCTAAATCAGACACGTGTATGATATTTGGCATGACTCCACCTTCAACCAAATTATATATGGAGAACAACGAATCATCACCCTTGTCCTCAGTCACATCAACTACCTCCGTAATTATTTGAAATTGTCAGAAACTGAAATTTGTGATCCCGTCCAACTTCTCAATATCCAAATTCATTGTTGTGTCACTGAACGAGTTAATCTACAAAAGCTGAACTTGACTCTGATACCAATTTATGTAATGAACCGAAAGTTACGGTATCGGAAATTGAGTCTTGAGTACTGTTTCCGTGAAATTAATTCATGAATATTTATTAGAAATATTTATGAATTATAGTTGAATGGTTATTTAGTGTTTAATTAAGTGAAGTAGCTTGAATTTAGTTTAAAGGACTAAATTGCATACGGTATAAAAGTTTAATTATAGATTAAAGATTAATAAAGGGACTAATCTAGCAATTAGACCCTAAGTGACATGTGTGTGTTAATATTGAATAACATGTGTAATAGTTGGTAAAGATATTAAATGTGTTAAAGTAGTTTTTCTTATAGATTAAGTTATTTTATTAGAATAATATTATATTATTAATATTATTATATTGAATATAGATTTATGAGTAAGTTAAAAAAAAAAAGAGAAAGAAAGAAAGATAGAAAAGTTACAGAGAGCAAACGTGAGAAAGAAAGAAGGAAAGAAAGAAAGAAATAGAAAAGGAAAATTTGAGGATTAAGGCCCTAAAGTTTAATTGGTAAGTTATTTTAGCTCATTTTCTTATAATTTTTATGTTTATGGATGCCTAATTCAAAGTTCTACATGTATGAGGTTAAAATGAAGAAAAATAGAAAATTTTTAGATATTGATTTAGTTGAATAAATTGAGGTTTTATGGGTTAAATTGATAGGAATTGAAGATAGAAGTGAAAATTGAGTGATTTATTAAAAGAATTCTAAGTTAAGTTTAAATAGGGATTAAGTTGAATAGAGCTCAAAATTTATGTTTTATAATGAATTTTATGAGTTAGAAATTGTTAATGGGTTGATTAAAAGAGAATATGAAGCTTAAGTTAAAGAAAAAAGATTAGTAATGGAAAAAGGACGAAATTGGAATTTTTGTAAAAGTTTGATAGAAAGTAAAATGTGTTTTATGAATTAGTATATTGATGATTTTAATTGTATGATTGTTAGTAGCAAACGTAGCACCGGATACGTCATCAAAGAAGGGAAAAGAGAAAGTGAACGAAGATATCGATTAAATTCGATAAATAGTGGTTTGTATTTCTATAAACCGAGCTTAATCGTTATTGCTATATTTGATATTTATATTGTATGAAAATGTGAATGAGGTAAGTATTTTTACCATATTGAAATGAATGTGATTTTGAATACCCTATTAGCAGTGTTGGGCTAGTCGGATATAGTTGACATGTCATAGGAATTGGAAGTATTGGGATATTCCGACATTGAGCGATGAGACACTATGTGTCGACTACTGTTAAAGTTCCGGATTTGTTCCGATGAAGTACTTTGTGCACTATAATGTTAAAGTTCGGATTTGTTCCGATGAAGCACTATGTGCTTATCCCGAGTGTGGGTTGGATCCGTGTATCCGTCGATGTCCGAGTTATGTTAATAAGGGTAAATAAAGTAAAGATTATTAAAGTCTTGATTGATATTGAATAATAGCAATAATGTGTTTGAATTACCATGTTTTAAAGTTTATTAAGCTATTGTTTATAGAAATACCATGAGAGTATTCTCAGCAGACGGTTTGTTTCCGTCGCAGTTAGGTACTGAAAGTATAAGGACTCAAAGATACAAGCCGATCCCGAACTCAAATTGGTGAAGTTTCTATCTTTTGGAAAATGGCATTGTACCTAGGATGTCTTTTGGTCATTTTGAAAGTATCTAAGTTGTTAAGTGATATTTTGGTATGTTTTGTAAATGTTACCAAAACCTTAAGTATGGTATGTTTTGATATGTTAGTGAAGAGTAATAAGAGGAATTGTTGGTAAATGTTGTAGAGAGAAGAAATGAAGATGTTATAAACTTAGTTATCAACATTTTTTACTAAAACAGATTTGGACAGTAGCGGTAGTCCAACTTTGAAAATATACCAAAAATAGTATAAAGTGAATTAGATAATGAATAAAATTTTTAATTGAAGCTTAATGAATCTATTTTTATATGGAAGAAACAAAATAGGTAAAAGAGTTGTATTTTATGAGATATTTACGTTTTGGTGAAACAGGGTTAGAACAATTTCTGGATTCTCTATTCTGACTTTAGAAATTCACCATAAATTGTGTATTAAGAATTAGGACGCAAAATTTATTTGTATGGATTTCTTATTGAGTCTATTTTTAATTGAAACAAATGGCATAGTCATTGGATTTCTGTACAGGAATAAATTTGATTCGTAGTGCACAAGGGTCAGAGTAGCCGAACCCTGAAACAGGGGAGACTTCTTCTAATAAACTGTACTAATTGGCCTGACCAAAAATTCTAGAAAAACATTAGTAAGTATATATATGAGTCTAGTTTCAGGGAAAATTTACGGAATTGGATTTCGAGTTTCGTAACTCGAGATATGATTTTTTTAGCGACCGTGACGCAGATGAATAGTTTACTACGAAAACTGTTTAAGTGCTAAGATAAGTTTTGTAATGTCTCCTGCTTGACTCCGGCAACGGTCTCGGGTAGGGGGACGTTACAATTTATTAGATATCAACCCGAGTAAACAACGAAATAGAAAATGTAGAAAAGAATGAACACAAATATTTTACGTGAAAAACTCCTTTGAAGAGGATAAAAACCACGCGCAAATAAGGTTTCGACTTTTAACTAAATGAGTAAACAAATGAGAGTATAATATGGAAAAAAATAAACCTTAAATGTACTAAACATACATTATCTAAAACCTCGAATACAAAGCCTAAATTCTCATAGAGTTCTCTCAAAAGGAGTACAAAATACTCTCCATAGTTATCACGAAAATTTTCATCAAAGTTCATTTGCGACTACATCTTATAGCCGTCAAAGAAAAGCCCTTATTGATTGGCATGTCTAAATCAGTGTTACAAAGGCCCTTTAAATAGGTTCAATACTAAAGGCTAAAACAACTAAAATAACCCTGAAGTAATCAAAGTCTAATTAGGAAAAGAAGTCCTATTGAGCAGTACAAAATGTGACTGCATAATATTAATAATCGTCGTGATGTGCCGACTCTCCTCATCATGACATTGTCACCACGTCCATTGCCAAAAACAGTCGTGTCGTCCTAACGTCGGGCCTATTTTGGCCCTCCTTCAATTGCTCGTCAATTTTCGTCTAAAATACTGACAATGTGTGCGATAAATGCGAGATGCACCCCACAAAATCATTCAATAATTTTTCCGCATATCTTTAATCTTATAGAGAAGCTTACTTACTTGTGGCAAAGCAACATTAATTGAACTATAGAACTTCAGATGCTTCATTATTTTGATTATGTTATAGTGAATTGTTTAATTTTCCACTATTATATTCTTCAGATTTGTTCATGTTTACTGCTAACAAACCCTTTTTGCTCCTACGTGCATATCTTCTGGCAAGCAATAGTCTTCCATCATATTCTTCTTTGGCATGTTGTCATTTTGGAAAGAAGGTCACGGGTGAGCCTAGAACATTACCATGGGTTCCACCAGAGATTCATTTGAAACTGTGCCCTCATTTGAAGAAAATTCCATTTACGATAATATATGTTATTGACATGACCTGATGATTTTTTTTTTCTCCTTGTTGATTGAAACCAGAATTTTGGTCCAATTACAGAAACTGCTGAAACTTAAATCAAGTCAATATTAATTATACCTTCAAACTTATCCAAGCAAGGTCGATTTATTTTTTGCCACGACTGCGTGTTGATGTGATGCGTTCAATAGAAAAACAAAAATACAGCTTCCCATTCGGCTGTGGTGGACAATATATTGTCACTATATGTATGTATGTATGCATTGAAGAACTTGAAACTTATCTGCTTTGACATCTTGTGGGTAAACTTCACAGATGTGATTCAACATACTGTAAACACAGTTTCTTAATATGTAGTTTATTCCTTCGGATTTCATGCTCAAACAAGTTTAACATATCATTTACTCAAGTTTCCTGCTCTTAAAATAATTTATTGGGCAAATTTTTTTGTGACCACAATTTCCATCTCCATTGAAGAGACCTAAAAACTTGAATGAATTCACGTATTAACTTATACACCAGTATTAAAACAATTTTTCATAACATTAAAAATAATGAATTTAAATTTAAATTTGAAATTAAAATATAATAAATTTTATTAAAAATGGTATAATGAATTTGGCATTAAAATATAATAATGTTTTCATTTTTTATTGTTTTAGTTTTTTCTTTTTACATAAATTTGGCATTAACCTCTTAAAAAATTAAATAGCTTTTTTAATAAAAATATTAACTAAAACACGAACTTTTTAATAATGTTAGCGTGACAATAAGTATAGAAGTCCACATATACTTTATGTTGATATAGCACTATTTATCTTATATGTCACATCAACAAATAATTTAAAATTTATAAAATATTTAAAATTCAAAAAATATAAAAGTTCATAATTTTATAAAAAGATTAGCATAAATTAATGTAGTTTGTCATGCGGCCTTCCATGTTTAGAATTTTAATGTTTTAGTCAGTATTCCCGTTAAAAAATCACAACTCAATCTAAAAGGTTGATAGTTAAATTCAACTCTTTTTAAAAAGTTCATAATTTTTATAAAAAGATTAGCATAAATTAATGTAGTTTGTCATGCGGCCTTCCATGTTTAAAATTTTAATGTTTTAGTCAGCGTTCCCGTTAAAAAATCACAACTCAATCTAAAAGGTTAATAGTTAAATTTAACTCTTTTTAAAAGGTTAAGGGTCAAATTTAACTTAAAAAAAGAATAAAAGTCAAACTGACAAAAAACGTAAATATTAATAACTAATTAAATTTGTCATTATGCCATAAAAATGAGAGCTCCTCAAAATAGATAACAATTTTTTTCCTTTTACTTGAACAAATCATGTAAATAGTTAAGAATTACAAAGTAAAATTAATTTATTGCTAAATCATGTATTAAGACTATTGAATGCTCACTAACAAATTACTTAAGCGATTTCAATTAATTGTATGAAAAAATAAATAATTATTTGATATAGTCATATTATAATTCTTTAAATTTAATTTACTTTTTAAAATGGTTTGTGCATCAAATAATTATAATAAGAGAATTTGTTAATTAATTAAGGTTTTAACAAAGGGAAAATTTCATATTTTTTCCTGTCGTTAGTAAAAAGATTAGCAAGCCGTGAAAGATTTTGCTTTTAACTTCTCAACGAAAAAGAAAAGAAAGAAAGGGACCAAATTGATTGATATATTCCAAATATTTTTATATCAAGACCGACTTCAATAATCAAACAAATTTAGTCTAAACCGGTTGCGAAAGCATGAACTAATGCGATAGCTCCTGATCTTTCATTTTTTGTTATACTTCATATTTTGCACTGCAGATTTATAGAAAATCAACTGTTCAACCCATCTTTCATTTAACTAAATACTATATCTGCTTTAAAAAAAAGGAAACATTTTTCTTCTACAAATGGGAAATGCCCGCTACATAACATCATCATGAAGTAACTTCTCTGTACGTGTGATGAACCTGCACCTCCCACTCTCTATCCATCATCTTGGATAACGCCATTCCAATTATCAATACTACCGATACCATTGAGAGCACTGATCACCTCCGAGCTGTCACACGCCAAGATTACTCTGCGCTACCCAAGGTTTCCATGCCTGTTGTAATCCCTCAAGAGCGCCCCATGCTTCAGCTTTCGAAACTGAACAGCTGCCAATACATTTAGCAAACCCCGATATGCAGGTACCATTGTGGTCGCGAATTACTCCCCCAACAGAGGCCATGTTGGAGCCCTTTTGTAGCATACCATCAGTACTGATTTTAAACCAGCTTTCCGGTGGCAAGGACCATTTTACCAGCAGCATGCGTTGTTTGTCGCAGTCCCACGCGCAAATTCTTGTAATAATCGCCGACTAATTTACCAACCGCTCTCATAGTCAAACATGATTCGGATAAAAAATTGCTTTGTTTCGCCGATGCCAGAGACACCAGCAAATGACGCTAAACTTAAGACCCCAATCCGAACTGTCAATCGCAAAGTAATCAGGTTGGGATAAGTTGGCATAAACCCATTCCTTTATGTTCATTTATCCAGCTCGATGATTCGAACCCAAATGGTAGCAGCAACTACACATTTACACAGAACATGACTAGTGTCTTCCGTTTTTCCATTTTAAAACCATGCCAGTTTTTAAAGAAAGCTCCCAGACACTCGTAAAAGGTTAACACTTGAGTTTCTCCCACTCCACGCTTCTTAAAGAGTTAGATTATTCACATCCTTCATTAGCGAGCGGTTAGACAAACAAACAGTGCAAGAAACAACTTTGGCCTAAAATTCTTTAAGCATATTATTTGCCTTCATCATACACCTGGCCACGTTAAAGAATAATTTTATTTTCCTTTTTCTACACTATTTGTTGTGGCAATCTAGGTACCATTAAAGGATGACAAATTTTATATAATTTACAAAAGTCATTGACTTCATTAGAAGTGAATTTTTCTCGGACCTTAAAAGTCTTTATCATATACCCATTCTCTTTTTCTACAAGAATTTCAAAATTTTTAAATGCTATAAATGATTCATATTTTTGCTTCAATAAGTAAACCCAAGTCTTCCTACTAATCAATGAATAGGAATAACTTTTTTTTTACCAAATGATGATGGATTGATTGGTTTACACATATCGCCTCACATAATTGATTAGGATGGTTAATGGTCGACATACATTTAACTATTTTCCTTTTTTCAAGAATTTAGACTACTCAAATTCAATGGTTGAATTTCATGTGCCAACACGAAGATTCATTCTTGACGCTAGCCTTTAAGTACTTTGCTCCAATTGTCTTGAGATTCAATATAAAAAATCTTATTATTTGGCATGGATGTTTCAACAATTAAGTTAACGTTTTGATCTCTTAGTTAAAGACTATAATAGACTCAATCTATCCGGGCCCGTTATAAAAAACAAAAAATATTAATAAAACCAAAATAATAAAAGTACATAGTCCATCATTACAAACCAATAGCCCAAACTCGAGACCCAAATTGAAACCCAAAATAAAACCCAAATCAATTGGCCTAGACTCTAAACCCAACTGATGACCCTAACAATTAAACCCTAAGACCCAAAAATAATTAAAATTACAGCCCAAAATAAAATAGGCCCGCTTGGCCCAACGCACTAGGAGGTCCTGGAAACCCTCACACCGCAGCTCGCATGCACGGCTTTCTCCGCGCCTCCATGCCCTCCACGTTGGTCCTCTAGTTGGACACGCCTACAACAAACTAACAACCACAACAAATAACAGCAAGGATAATCAACAGCAGAGAAATAACAGAAAAGAAAAAATTATTATTTTGTAGTTTCATTTCTTTTCATTTTTTGTTTCGGCTATATAAAGCCGATTGTAAACATTATATTGGGACTTTTTTTTACGCTCACATACTGAATACAAAGCAATCAGAAATTCAAGGTGATCTGAGATTTCAATTTCTTCCTTTAGATTTCGGATCTCACTTCTTTTCCGAGTGTTTTTTAGTTTTTCTTTCTTTTCTTTCGCATGAAGAAAATAAATAGAGGATAATACTTACCTCTAGCCTCTCATCGTAGGAACTATCCCCTTCTGCGCGTGGTCGGCCACCAAGTTTGATGGTGGTGCGGCGACGTTTAATCATCGCCCCTAGGTTGAGGCCAAAACCCTAGCAAAAGGGATAAAAAAAATGGGGGTGTTAGGGATTTGTTTAGTTTCTTGTAGAAAATGGCAGATTGCCATTCAAATGGATTTTTTTTTTTAGTTTTAATAACAAATAAAACGGAGCCGTTTAGTCTTTGGAACCCAGGTGTCGAAACGGCATCATTTTGTGCTGACTCATGCGTGAACCGACCTTGCCCGGGGAGGATCAGTACGTTTAGTTGCTTTGGGTGAATTGCGCATTTGGTCCCTTCCTATTTTGCTGTCATCTGATTAAGTCCTATTATATTTCTTTTGTATTTTTTAAATTTTCCTGAAATTTATACGCTGTTTTAATTTAATCCATTCTTAAACGATGCGTTCAGGGGTTTGGGACAATTGCGTTTTTAATCCCCATTGGTTTGCTCGCGTCGTATTTTGGTCCTCAATGTTGTTTTAATAGCTTTATTTGTTTGTAAATTGTTCTTTTGATTTTATTTTTATTTCAATTGAGTATTTTTATTTCAGTTTATGTTTTTTTCTGTTCTTTGTAATTCTTTTATTTTTAAATTTATTTATTATTCATCTTTTAGAGATTGTTTTAACATATTTTCTTGAATTATTTTACTGTTTTTGCATTGTTCTAGTTTGTTATTTTATACTTTCATTTATATATTTTTTAGTTGTTTTATTTTACAATTTATTTATTTTAAAATCCTTTTTATATATTTCTATGTTTTAAAGATTTATATGATATTTAATTTAATACTATTATACATACATATACATAATTTATATTAAATTATTTTCATTCTAAGTATATATTATTAATTTCATATTATTTTATGTAAATATTTTCTTTTAAATCTATTTACGTATATATATATATATATATACATATATTCTTTTAAATCTATTTATGTATAATTTGTTTCTTTTAAGGACTCTATTTTAAATTATATATTTCATTTATTTTAAACACTTTCATATATTAGTATTTATATATATTATTTATATTAAGTTTTTCATTTCATTTATATTATCAGTTTTAAATCGATATGTTTTGTTTTAAATTATTTTGTATATTATTTATTTCAAATTTCTTCTTACATAATATCTATTTGAAAAATCATTTATGTATTATTATGTTTATTTTATTTCTTTATAAAACCTATTTCAAACTCTCTCGTATATGGCTTATTTTAATTTTTATACATTTCATCTTTTTAAATCGTTTTTATATTGTGTTGATTTCAAATTTTTCTTCTATCACATTATTATTTTAATTTTATTCATCCACATTTAAAGGATTGTTACGTTTTTTAATTTAATTTGTTTTATTAGTTATATTTTTAGGATTACATTAATATTTGATTATTAATTTTAGTTTTAAAAAGGATTGTGAGATTATTGTTATTGTGTATTTCGAATTGTATGTTCGTATTGTAATCATTGCCATTCATTTGTATAATGTTGAACTCACATATTATTTCACACTCGATACTATGCTAATGTTTCTTATTATTGCATCGTGATTCAAATTCTAGTGATTTGTCCAAAATTGATCATTTCATTTTTATTTCAAGCAAACTAAATAAGCGTATCTCAAGCCCGTTTTTATAATCGCTCTTATTTGAAAGTTTCTCAAAAACCAGGCAATATTTCGTGTTTGGAAATTTAAGAAATCGTGCCCTAATGTGCTGGGTTTCGATTTTTTGTTTGACCAAATAACTAAATATCCTTTAGTTGCATGTTTTGGAAATCATGAGAGGATCTCGGTTTTTGAGGGACTTAAAATGTCGTATCCTAACGTACTGGATATGGTATTTTATTCCTTTGGAACGAGTGAATCTTAAATTTCAACTCAAGTTATTCAAACACTCTTTGAAAGGGAGTGTATTTTAAAACTTTTCAAAATTTTCGACATTAGGACATTAGTTAATCAATCTGGTACCAATTTTGGGCGTTACGAGGGTGCTAATCCTTCCTCGTACCTTACCGAATCCCGAACCCGTTTTCTTGAATATATTAGGCCAAAATTGATTTTTTTTAATAAAACAAAATGTTTTATAAGGTGATCCGATCACACCTAAACAAAAAGGATTTGTGGCGACTCCATTTTCTTTTTAAAGTTGATCCCTGTTTTTTTCAAAATTAAAAATGGTTTCGACAAAGACAACAATTTTTCATGTGAATTCCATAACCTTTCTCAAGGAGCTGTTCTAAACTCAAAATGCTACTTTTTAACTTGGAAAGATAGTAAAAATTGTTCATAAGGCTATGGCTATCGTCTTTTGGAGAAATTGGAATGGTGTTGTTCTTTCAATTTGGACTTTCTAAGAGTCTCCAAATGATACATTACCTCTAATCCAAGGATGAAGCCAGAATTGTTGATAAGGTGGGCTGCAATATTTTTATAAAATATACATGGTCAAAGTAGACTTGGCTCATACGGACTAGGTTTACTTTTAACAAGATATTTTTAAATTCAGGACAATCTTAATTACCAAAATTTAGGGAAGACAAAATAAGTTAAATGCTCAATTTGTATTAGATAGTATAATTATTTAACTTTATTTTTACCTAATTAATATTTAGATACGATTTGTACTTAGATATTGCAAATATTAAACTTTATGTTTACCAAATTAATAATTAGATACTACTTTATATTAGTTTAAAATTAAACTAAAAATGTTACTAAATTTATCATTAAAAAATATAAGATTTATAAAGGAAATCAAATTTAAAAACTTTGGGGGTCAAACACAAATTTATCTTTTTTCAAACACTAATTATAATATCAAATTAAAAATTAAAACTTAAAGGGCCTTCAAAAGTAATTTTACAAAATTTAGGGGAGAACACAAATTTTTCCTTTTTTTAAGCACTAATTATAATATCAAAATAAAAAATTAAAACTTAAAAGGCATTCAAAGTAATTTTACAAAATAGAAGGGGGTCGTGCCCTTGCCAACCCCCCTTAAATTTGCCTATGCTCTAATCATCTCTTCAAGCTCTAAATAGGTCTCTTGGTATCCACACATGTGATTGCTTGCTCCATTGTCAAGATACCATATGATTTCATTATCCTTTTCTTCATTTTTAAGTGTTGGAAAAAAATGTTGGTTGTTCCAGATCTTGCTTATCTTTAATGAAATTGACTTTTTTTTCTTTGTTTTTATAAGGTTCATTTCAGCACTCCCAAGAAAAATGGTCAAATTATGGCAATTGTAGCATTCAACATTAGACTTGTCACACCTTTTTTGTTTAATCTCAAATAATACCTCTTCCTCCTCCCTTTATTTTTTCACTATTTCTAGTTGATGGGCTTCTATTATCATTGTCACTATTATCATTATCACCCCTTTCATATCCTCCTTAACCAAAACCATATCCTTGCCTTTTTCCTTGACCTCAACCTCGACCTCTTTGGTTTTTTCCTTTTCGGTTATCTTTTAAAGGTACCTTGGCTTTGAGAACTTACTCTAAGGACTCATCTTGCCTCTTGGATTTACCTTCTTATGCTTGTAACTCACCTATTACTTGTTCAATTGTCATAGAGTTTAAATCTTTTTATTCAATGATACAAACCACATAATCAAATTTTGGAATCAAAGAATAAAGAATCTTTTTAATCACATTAATGTCTTCTAAATTTTATCTATATCTTTTCATTTGATTCACAATAGGCAACACCCTTGAATAATAATCTAAAATTGACTCAGATTCTTTCATTCTCAAAGTTTCAAATTCACCTCATAATGCTTGGAATCGAATCTATTTCTCTTTGTCGACTCTTTGGAAACTTTTCAAAATATCCCAAGCTTTTTTAGTGGTGATATCATTAACCACTTTCACAAACATCAATTCATTCAAACATTGATGGATAAGAGTAAGGGCTTATTTATCATTCTTCCTTATCTTTGTTAAAGTATCCTTCTCATGTTGCAATAATAATGCCTTATTTTTAGGATGATCATAACCAATTTTGTACGAACTCCCAAACATTTTGTAAGCCAAGTTGTAATAGCCTAAATTTTCAGTGGTGTCGGAACAGTGATTCGAGATCACTAAATCCGAAAAATGAGTAGAAAATATTAATAATTTAGTGAATATAAGTTAAGTGTGAAGTTAGGAAAATTTTTGAAATAGCGAATAGTTTACTAGAAATAAAAATTAAATTAGAATTGGAAACGAGATATCGAGAGTTTGAAATTTTTTAAAACGAGCCATAAATATTTTTATAAATATTTATGGAGTGTTAATAAGTTAGTATTAAAGTTTCGTCAAGAAATTTTAAAGTTTCGATAGTTAATTGAATAAAAAGGATTAAATTGTAACAAATGTAAAATTATGGGAAATGATTAAATAGCTTAAATGATAAAAGAAAGAGGGTTTAAAAGACAAATAGAGCCAAGGTCTATTTGGGCTGGACGGCAAGGTGCATGAAATCAGCAGGAAAATTGATGAATTAAGGGTAAAATTGGAATATTGCAAAATTTACTTAATAAACTCGGATTAAAGTGGAATTATCTAGAATTCTCATTATTTTTCTGCATTCTCATCAGAAAAAACACCATAGAAGGGTTTTCTTAAGCTGGTTTTTCATATTTTTACTGCAAGTAAGTTCAATTCTTGATTATTTCTTGAAATTTTTGTGTTTTTATGACTTTTACAACTAGGTCCACTTGTTGAATTCATTAGTTTTTGATTCTATGAAAGAAATTGGAAGTTGTTATGAATATGTGTTGGAAGTATATGATGATTTAGCATGGAATTAGAGTTTTAAATTGTTTATATGCTGATTTTATTGAAAGAATTGAATAGAAAGTGAATGTTTGGGACCTAATGGTGAAAAAGTTTGAAGTTAGGGTTTTATGTGGAAATTATGAATTTAAATAATTGTGAAATAACTTATAATATCTAGGTAAAGCATTAATTGGGAAAAATTATCTTCATTGTGGGATTAATTGAGTAAGGACTGAATTGTATGAACAGTGAAATTTGGGGCAAAAACTGAAATCAACATTTGCACTAAAACAGTTTTGGACAGCAACAGTAGTCTAACTTTTAAAAATCACCATAAATTTTAGAAATTGAATTAGAAGATGAAAAAAATATGAAATTAAATCTTATTGAGTCTAGTTTCTCATAGAAGAAACGGTGTAAGCAACGAAATTGTAGATCATGAGTTATAATAGATTTTGTGAGACAATGTCAGAATGATTTCGGGTTCCCCTATTCTGAATTTGGAAAATCATAAAAAATTGTAGAAACATAATTAGGGGTTTAAATTTATATTTTTAAAATCCTTAATGAGTCTATTTTTAATAGAAACAAACATGGACATCATCCAAATTCTGTATGAAGAGATAATTAATTTTTAGTGAAGAAGGGTCGGAATTGTCAGACAGCAGAACAGGGGTGACTTTAAAGAATAAACTGTACTTATTGGCTAAACCAAAAATTCTAAAAATTTTATGATAAGAAGATATATGAGTCTAGTTTCAGGTAAAATTAGCCGATCCTAATTTGGAGTTCTGTAGCTAAAGATAAAAATAATTTAGTGACTATGGCATCGATAGACAGCATTGGAATATACATAAGTAATCAATTAAATTATAGATAATATTACTTATAAGCGGGTTGAAGATGAAGTCAATACTGATAAGTGAATGATTTTCCAATGATAGATCGAGAACCCGAAGCAAGTCGAGGAAAAGAAAAAGTAGCTGATTAGTCCCTGAACTTTCACAAATTTTACAAATCGACCCAGGTAAGTTCATATGGTTGAAGTTTAATGATTATATGTAAATTTTATGAATTATATAATGTATGATGAAATATATTTATTGATGAATAGAGAATAAAATAACAACCCGAAAATCAAATAAATGATCAAATTGAGCGAACGTCGGATTTGAGTACTTCGATCGATGACAAGTGATAAGTGGTAGCCTCGCCATTACACTTATCGATCGGTGATAAGTGACAAGTGATAAGTGGTAGCTTTAGCTACACTTATCCGATCGATGATAAGTGATAAATGTAATCGAGTAAAACCGTAAGGTGACTATGACTTCAAAAAGTGATAAGTGATCATACGCAAGACCATAGTTATACTATGGTAAAGTGAAAGTGAAGTACTCAATTTTCCGTAACCGTTCCCTAATTTGGTTGAAGAATGATATGTGACAAACGGGCCCAAAAGAATTAAAGGAAATGGATGAGTGGTAGTAAGTTTATACAAGGGAACTCACCAATGACTGTGGTTGACAGGTGAACTTAATAGTTGTGTATATTGTATAAGTGTATAAATATTTGGTAAGATTTATGTTTTATGCCTATGAACTTACTAAGCTTCTTTAAGCTTACTTGAATGTATTCAATGTCTCTTGTAGATTGACGTGGAAAAATACGGAGGATCGGATCAACACAGATGATCACACTATCCAGATTATCTCCGGTAGCTTTTGTAAATTTCCTTTTTGATTTATATGGCATGTATAAGGTTTGATGATTATATAAATACTAAGACTTGTTTAATGAATATACATTAAAGTAAAGAATGATGAATATGTTAAATAGTATAATTATAATAGTAATATAATTTGGTATCAAATTGATTGAAATGAATTGGTTGGTTGGATTGGTCTCGGTTTTAAAATTTGCGGAAAGGTTAGATATTTAAAAAGGGGTTATATTGAGCAAAAAAAAAACTTTGGGATTTTGCGAAAAATTCCCTATGGTTCGATTTAATTCTGGTTTGGTCTCGAAGTATGTTTTGGGCTTTGGAGGCCATCTAAAGGACGTCATGACATGTTTTAGTAAATGAATAGTATTTAACTCGTATTAATAGAAAATTAATTCGATAAACTCCGGTAATGCCTCCTACCCTATTCCAGCGACGAATACGGGTAAGGGGTGTTACATTTAGTGGTATCAGAGCCCGATTTAGCCGGTTCTCGGAACATGTGTTATGTGTAAAGTGTTTAGAAATACATGCCATATAAATCTGTGATAGTGTGATGTGTATGATCCGATCTAATCTTTGTCATTTTTATAGATATTCTCCGATTATAAAGATGTCAGATAGACCTGAACGCACTGAACAGGAGGAAGCTAATAGTAGAGTGCAGACTTCTGAACAAGGAACAAGTAGTGATATTCCAATTTCTATGATGCGAGAGCGAGAACTTAAAAATATGATTTATGGAGTTACGAATCAGTGGTATAAGGAGATGGTACAAGAAAAAAGTTAGGCTCAACCACCTCCTCCCCTACTGCACCACCTGTGGTACCTCCGGTTGCTCCTCCACCTCCTTCAATAATTGAAACTAGTAAACATTCTCCAATTGAAAAGCTTAGGAAGTTTGGAGCTGAGGAATTTCGAGGGAGATCAGATGATGACCCTTTAAAAGCTGAGTATTGGCTACAGAGTTTGGTAAGAATTTTTAAACAGCTGGCTTGTTCTTCAGAGGATTATCTACGATGTGCTGCCTCATTTTAAAAGAAGAAGCATATAACTGGTGGGAAATTGTGGAAGCTGTAGTACCTGCAGAGAAGCTTACTTAGGAATTTTTCCAGAATGAGTTTAAAAAGAAATATGTGGGGAAAAGATATCTAGACAAGAAAAAGAGAGAATTTCTTGATCTACGGCAGGGAAATAAGTCAGTGGCTGAATACGAAAGAGAATTTGTCTACCTCAGCAAATATGCTCGAGACATTGTACCTACTGAAGAAGAAATGTGTATCAAATTTGAAGAAAGGTTAAATGATGAGATTAGAATGATGATTGGGGCTAATGAAATACGAGAGTTTGTTGTTCAGTCAGACCGTGCTCAAAAGCTCGAAGAAGTATATAACAGAAAAATACAGTGAGATCGGAAAAATAAAGAGTCATTTAAAAGAGGTGCTTCTAAGTCATTTTCAGATTTACCGGTGAAGAAATATAGAGAAGAAATTAGTCGAACTACATCCGTGCAGGGAAGATTGCGTAGAGGTAGATCAAGACAATCTGATTTCAGGGTATTTGATAGACCTGCAGCAAGTGTGAGCAGTGTTCAGAATACTCCCCGGCCTAAGTGTCAATATTGTGGAAGACATCATTTCGGTGAATGCAGGACTAAGATGGGGGCTTGTTATAAATGTGGGGCTACTGATCATCTTATTCAAGATTGTCCCCAACTGCAAAAAGATGAAGTGGATCAGAAAGAGATACAGAAAACCACTCCCCAAAGAAGTAGACGTTCGGGCCAGAGCAGTGCTACAGGGGCTACCCGTTCGAGTATGAGAGAACCAGTTAGTCAATCAGAGAATAGAGCACCAGCACGTACCTATGCCATTCGAGCAAGGGAAGAGGCTACGGCTCCTGATGTAATTGCTGGTATTTTCTATCTTTATGATGTTACTGTTTATGCATTAATAGACCCTGGGTCTACTCATTCATATATTTGCACTATGCTAGCATCTGAAAAGAAATTATCTGTTGAGTCCACTAATTATGATGTACAAGCCACTAATCCATTAGATCAAAGTGTGATGGTTAATTTAATATGTCGTAATTGTCCACTGAAAGTGAAAAGTTGTGAATTCCCTGCTGATTTGATGTTGTTACCCTTTCGGGAATTTGATATTATTCTGGGGATGGATTGGTTAACAAAACATGACGCTGTAGTGAACCGTCGGGAGAAACGGATTGATTTGAAAAATCAGACAGGAGAAATGATTTCGGCTGAGTTTGGAAATATGAATGATAATGTCTGAATTATTTCAGCCTTTTCAGCTCAAAAGCTAATACAAAAGGGTAATGAAGCATATTTAGCTTATATTCTTGATATTCGGGATTCTGAGTCAAAGTTGAAACAGTTGCCAGTTGCTAATGAATTTGATGATATGTTTCCTGAGGAATTACCGGGTTTACCGCCAGATCGTGAAGTTGAGTTTGTGATTGATGTGATCCCGGGAACAGCTCCAATATCCATAACACCATACAGAATGGCACCGACGGAATTAAAAGAGTTGAAGAATCAGTTGCAAGAATTGTTAGATAAAGGGTTTATTAGACCGAGTACATCTCCTTGGGGTGCACCTGTTTTGTTTGTGAAAAAGAAAGATGGTTCGTTGAGATTGTGTAAGATTACAGACAGTTAAATAAGGTTACAATCAAGAACAAATATCCTTTGCCCCGCATTGATGATTTGTTCGATCAATTGAATGGTGCTGCTGTGTTTTCAAAAATAGATTTTCGATCTAGGTATTATCAGCTAAAAGTTAAAGAATGCGACGTGCCAAAAATTGCCTTCAGAACTCGGTATGGTCATTATGAGTTTCTGGTAATGCCATTTGGTTTAACTAATGCTCCTACTGCATTTATGGACTTGATGAATCAGATTTTTCAACCTTATTTGGATAGATTCGTGGTTGTATTTATTGATGATATACTGATCTATTCGAAGACCGAGCCTGATCATGCACAACACTTGAGAAGTGTGTTACAGACTTTGAGAGAGAAGCAGTTGTATGCAAAGTTCAATAAGTGTGAATTTTGGCTACATGAGGTTGGATTTCTGGGTCATATTGTTTCAGCTGAAGGAATTCGAGTAGATCCAAATAAAGTGTCAGCAGTGGTGAATTGGAAAACTCCAAAGAATGTAATGTATGCGAGTTTCGGATTAGCGGGATACTATCGCCGATTTGTTAAAAATTTTTCAATGATTGCCTTGCCGATGACTCGACTACTTGTAAGAATGTTGAATTTGTATGGTCGAAGAGTGCCAACAAAGTTTTGACCATTGAAGAAGATGTTGATGAAGCTCCAGTGTTAACTCGCATGTAATCGGTATACCATATGTTGTGTATAGTGATGCATCTTTAAATGGTTTGGGTTGTGTTTTAATGCGATCGAGGAAAGTAGTGGCATATGCTTCTCGGCAATTAAAACCACACGAAAAAATTACCCTACTCATGATTTGGAGTTGGCCGCGATTGTGTTTGCTTTAAAAATCTGGAGACATTATTTATATGGGGAAAAATGTTATGTGTATACCGATCACAAAAGTCTGAAATATTTGATGACACAGAAAGAGCTAAACTTGAGGTAGAGACGATGGCTCGAACTATTGAAAGATTATGATCTTGTTATTGATTATCACTCGGGGAAAGCTAATGTGGTCACTGATGCACTTAGCCGAAAATCATCATTTTTTGCACTTCGAGCAGTGAATATTCATTTGTCTGTTAATGAAGATGGTTCAGTATTAGCAGAATTGAAAGAAAAATCTACATTCCTTCAACGGATCCATGAATTATAGAGTGATGATCCGAAACTAGTACTGAAACGACAAACGGTTCAGGATAATTTGAGTTCAGAATATAGCGTTGATGATGGTGGTATGTTGCGTTATCGTAATAGAATTTGTGTTCAATAATTCGAATTGAAAATGATATTCTTGTCAAGCTCATAATAGTAAGTATTCTATTCATCCGGGTAGTACAAAAATGTATTGCGATTTAAAAAGAATGTACTGGTGGCCTGGTATGAAACGAGAGATTTGTGAATTTGTTGCAAAATGTCTAATTTGTCAGCAAGTGAAAGCAGAGCGTCAAGTACCAACGGGTTTATTACAACCTATTATGATTCCTGAATGGAAGTGGGAACACATTACGATGGATTTTGTATCAGGATTGCCTGTGACTCCGAAAAAGAAAGATTCAATCTGGGTTATCGTTGATAGATTGACAAAGTCGGCACATTTTATTCCAGTCAGATTAAATTTTTCATTGGAGAAGTTAGCGGAATTGTATATTTCTGAGATTGTGAGATTACATAGAGTTCTAGTATTTATTATTTCGGATCGGGATCCGAGATTTACTTCGAGATTTTAGAGTAAATTACAGGAGGCTTTGGGCACTAAATTAAATTTCAGCACAGCTTTTCATCCTCAGACAGACGGGCAGTCAGAGCGAGTGATTCAGATTTTAGAAGATATGTTAAAGTGTTGTGTACTTGAGTTTTGAGGCATTTGGGAAAGGTATTTACCTTTAGTCGAATTTGCTTATAATAATAGTTATCAAACTAGTATTAAAATGACACCATTTGAAGCTTTGTATGGAAGAAAGTGTAGAACTCCATTATATTGGTCTGAATTAAGTGAACGGAAACTAATAGGAGTGGACTTGATTCGGAAAACCGAAAAAAAAGTTCGTATTATTCGAGATTGTTTAGAAGCTGCCTCCGATCGGCACAAATCATATGCAAATTTGAAGAGAAGAGATATAGAGTTTAATGTGGGTGATCGTGTATTCTTGAAAGTGTCACCGTGGAAGAAAGTTTTGCGGTTCGGTAGAAAAGGAAAACTCAGCCCACGATTTATCGGGCCATATGAAATCATTGAAAGAATCGGTCAGGTAGCTTATAGATTGGCTTTGCCCTCGGAGCTTGAAAAGATTCATAACGTATTTCATGTGTCTATGTTGAGACGGTACAGATCAGATCCATCACATGTAATTCCTCATACAGAAATAGAGCTCCAACCCGACATGACTTATTCAGAAGAACCGGTGAAAATTCTAGCTTGGGAAATTAAAGAGTTAAGGAACAAACGGGTACCGTTAGTAAAAGTGTTGTGGCATCGACATGGTGTGGAGGAGGCAACCTGGGAAACAGAGGAATCAATGAAATCACAATATCCAAACCTATTTTCAGGTAACAAATTTCGAGGACGAAATTTCTTAAGAAGGGGAGAATTGTAATAGCCTAAATTTTCAGTGGTGTCGGAACAGTAATTCAAGATCACTAAATCCAAAAAATGAGTAGAAAATATTAATAATTTAGTGAATATAAGTTAAGTGTGAAGTTAGGAAAATTTTTGAAATAGCGAATAGTGTACTAGAAATAAAAATTAAATTAGAATTGGAAACGAGATATCGAGAGTTTGAAAATTTTTAAAACGAGCCATAAATATTTTTATAAATGTTTATGGAGTGTTAATAAGTTAGTATTAAAGTTTCGTCAAGAAATTTTAAAGTTTCGATAGTTAATTGAATAAAAAGGATTAAATTGTAACAAATGTAAAATTATGGGAAATGATTAAATAGCTTAAATGATAAACGAAAGAGGGTTTAAAAGACAAATAGAGCCAAGGTCTATTTGGGCTGGACGGCAAGGTGCACGAAATCAGCAGGAAAATTGATGAATTAAGGGAAAAATTGGAATATTGCAAAATTTACTTAATAAACTCGGATTAAAGTGGAATTATCTAGAATTCTCATTATTTTTCTGCATTCTCATCAGAAAAAACACCATAGAAGGGTTTTCTTAAGCTGGTTTTTCATATTTTTACTGCAAGTAAGTTCAATTCTTGATTATTTCTTGAATTTTTTGTGTTTTTATGACTTTTACAACTAGGTCCACTTGTTGAATTCATTAGTTTTTGATTCTATGAAAGAAATTGGAAGTTGTTATGAATATGTGTTGGAAGTATATGATGATTTAGCATGGAATTAGAGTTTTAAATTGTTTATATGCTGATTTTACTGAAAGAATTGAATAGAAAGTGAATGTTTGGGACCTAATGGTGAAAGAGTTTGAAGTTAGGGTTTTATGTGGAAATTATGAATTTAAATAATTGTGAAATAACTTATAATATCTAGGTAAAGCATTAATTGGAAAAATTATCTTCATTGTGGGATTATTTGAGTAAGGACTGAATTGTATGAACTGTGAAATTTGGGGCAAAAACTGAAATCAACATTTGCACTAAAACAGTTTTGGACAGTAACAGTAGTCTAACTTTTAAAAATCACCAAAAATTTTAGAAATCGAATTAGAAGATGAAAAAATAGGAAAATAAATCTTATTGAGTCTAGTTTCTCATAGAAGAAACGGTGTAAGCAACGAAATTGTAGATCATGAGATATAATAGATTTTGTGAGACAATGTCAGAATGATTTCGGGTTCCCCTGTTCTGAATTTGGAAAATCATAAAAAATTGTAGAAACATAATTAGGGGTTTAAATTTATATTTTTAGAATCCTTAATGAGTCTATTTTTAATAGAAACAAACATGGACATCATCCAAATTCTGTACGAAGAGATAATTAATTTTTAGTGAAGAAGGGTAGGAATTGTCAGACAGCAGAACAGGGGTGACTTTAAAGAATAAACTGTACTTATTGGCTAAACCAAAAATTCTAAAAATTTTATGATAAGAAGATATATGAGTCTAGTTTCAGGTAAAATTAGCCGATCCTAATTTGGAGTTCTGTAGCTAAAGATAAAAATAATTTAGTGACTATGGCATCGATAGACAACATTGGAATATACATAAGTAATCAATTAAATTATAGATAATATTACTTATAAGCGGGTTGAAGATGAAGTCAATACTGATAAGTGAATGATTTTCCGATGATAGATCGAGAACCCGAAGCAAGTCGAGGAAAAGAAAAAGTAGCTGATTAGTCCCTGAACTTTCACAAATTTTACAAATCGACCCAGGTAAGTTCATATGGTTGAAGTTTAATGATTATTTGTAAATTTTATGAATTATATAATGTATGATGAAATATATTTATTGATGAATAGAGAATAAAATAACAACCCGAAAATCAAATAAATGATCAAATTAAGCGGAACGTCGGATTTGAGTACTTCTGATCAGTGACAAGTGATAAGTGGTAGCCTCAGCTACACTTATCTGATCAGTGATAAGTGACAAGTGATAAGTTGTAGCTTTAGCTACACTTATCTGATCAGTGACAAGTGATAAATGTAATCAGTGTAAGACCGTGGCAGGACTATGACTTTAAAAAGTGATAAGTGATCATACGCAAGACCATAGTTAGACAATGGCAAAATGAAAGTGAAGTACTCAATTTTCCGTAACCGTTCCCTAATTTGGTTGAAGAATGATATTTGACAAACGGGCCCAAAAGAATTAAAGGAAATGGATGAGTGGTAATAAGTTTATACAAGGGAACTCACCAATGACTGTGGTTGACAGGTGAACTTAATAGTTGTATATATTGTATAATTGTATAAATATTTGGTAAGATTTATGTTTTATGCTTATGAACTTACTAAGCTTCTATAAGCTTACTTGAATGTATTCAATGTCTCTTGTAGGTTGACGTGGAAAAATACGGAGGATCGGATCAACACAGATGATCACACTATCCAGATTATCTCCGGTAGCTTTTGTAAATTTCCTTTTTGATTTATATGGCATGTATAAAGTTTGATGATTATATAAATACTAAAACTTGTTTAATGAATATACATTGTTGTAGGCCAATTTTGGCCCGTTTACAAAATACCCAGGCCCATTAAACCATTTAACCCATCCTCAAACCCAAAACCTAAAATTAACCTAGCCCAGCATCCAAGCCCAATCCCAAAACCCTAGACTCCCACTTGCCTCTTCCCACTCTCCCATGCTGTCTGCCACCAACACCATCACACACTCCTACCGCACCTGCAAAGACAGAGGAAGGAAGCAAACATGCAACAATAGTGGAAATAGTAAAAAAAATAGTTTGTAAATAAGGCTATAAAAGCCGAATGAAAAAGATTGTAAGGGGGGACTCTTCTTCTTTTTTTTTTCTCTTTCATTTTTTGCAGTGAGAAATGAGCACAAAAACAAGAAAGTGAAACATCCAATCTCAGATTCAATATAGTGATTCAATCAGCGTTTAAATACAGAAATAGCATTCAAGTATAAAAAATACCAAGATCAAAGGATTGAAAGCTTAAAAAAAAAAAAAACCTAAGGTGATTTCTTTTTCTTTCTATTTTAAATTCGGTTTTAAGTTTTTTTTTAACCTATATATATTAAAACATAAAAAAAATACAAAAAAATATATATATATACAAAAAATATACAAAAAAAATTACCTTTTCCTACCATCACAGGTGCCATGAAGCCTCTGGTGGTCGTCAGGTGATCGCCCCGGCCGGATTCCCTCCTTCTCTTCCCTCTCTCTTTTTTTTCCTTTCCTCTCCCCAAATGATTTTTTTTGGTTATTTTAGGCCTTATAGCCCTCCAAAACGACGCTGCTTTAGGGCTACACTTAAGCCCCAAAACGACGTCTGTTTTGGCCATGCCCGACCCATCCGACCGACCCGCCAGAGGATCCGCGTGTTTTGTTTGAATGGGTTATTTATGCGCGCGGTCCTTCCGCTTTTTCAAGGTTTTGCAATTAAGTCATTTTTTTCTATTTTCAATTTGGCCCCATAATTTTTTGCGCTTTTCGATTTAGTCCCCGCTAATGTGCTGCGTTTTAATGGGAGGGAATAATTGCTGTTTCGGTCCCCCTTTGTTTTGTGCGCGCTCAAATAAGCCCTTTTCTCTTTATTTCTTTTCATATTTGCCCCAGAACTTTGTTATTTGTTCAATTTTAGTCCTTTTTTATTTATTTTTGTTTCTTTATTAAATATTACATTTTTTGCATTTCAATATTATTATTATTATTATTATTATTATTATTATTATTATTATTATTATTATTGTTATTGAAATACATTAGTGTATATCTTCATGTATGTATATATATATATATGTAGTAATGTTTCTATTACTTTATTTTAATATTTTTATTATAATGGCTTTTGTGTTTCAATATTATTATTATTATTATTATTATTATTATTATTATTATTATATATCCTTGTTAGGTGTATACATATGTATATTACTGTTTTTAATATCATTTTATTATATTTACCTTTTGGTATCGTATTACATGGTTATTATTATTATATTTATTAGTGTATGCCGCTTACCCCGTATATATTTTTAGTACGTATTAATAGTCAATTTTTTAATATATATTATATGAATAATTCATATATAATATTATGTATATATTTTAATATTATCATTATATATACTATATGATTTCTAATACTATTATTTATATATATATATTTTTTTCTTAGTACCACATTATGTATATATCATGTATATATTTATTTTTACCCATATTGTATTTATTATTAATTTTAATACATTTATTTTATAATCCGTATGTATATACCTTTTTTTATTTGTATTATTTGTGTATGTTGCATTATTGATTTTGTATTTATTATTTTCCTATTGCTACTTATTATATTATTATTTGGTGTATATATATCTTTTACTATTATTAGTATAAATGTATTTTCCTTGTCCATAGTATTCCTAATATTATTGTATATGTTGAATTATACTATGTGTATTTGTATCTAGTATTTATATATTTAGTAATATTGCATATATATGTCTATTAGGCATTATATTTTCATACATCATGTATATATGTCATATATTATATTTTTGCATATTATCTTATGTATATATGTCATATATTTCTCTTTTAAATATTATTATTGTTTTGCTACTGCTCTAGTATTATGTTAATATTTTTCATTTGAAAATGTCATTGTTTGCATATTTGATTTATTTCAAATTCTTATTTCATGAATAGTTTTCATGTTTTAATTATTAGTCGAGGCAATACACCGATTTAACGTTAAGTCGTAAATTTCATCGCTATGTTGGATGGAATTTGTCGGCTCGTGTTAAAACGGTATATCCTTCTCAAAAATTAAAAATTGAAAGTTCTCGTCTTTTAAATTAGATCACGATTGGAATTTAAATTGAACTAGCATTTTTTGAAAATTAAGACAACACATGTTTAAAAGATACCAATTTTGGGCGTCACAAGGGTGCTCATACCTTCCTCGCGCGTAACTGACTCCCGAACCCTACTTTTTCTCTGATTTTAACGTAAACCTAAACTCGGCCTTCTTTTTTAAAAAAAAATAAATTTATTAGGTGTCCGATCATACCTATAAAAAGGATCAGTGGCGACTCCCATCTTTATTTCTGTTTTTTTCAGTTTATGTTTCAAAAAAATCAAACTTCAGTTTTAAAGTTCTCAATAAATTGCCACAATTAGCTACCCCAAAACAAATAATTTTTTTTTTTACGTCGCTACATACATTAAAGTAAAGAATGATGAATATGTTAAATAGTATAATTATAATAGTAATATAATTTGGTATCAAATTGATTGAAATGAATTGGTTGGTCGGATTGGTCTCGGTTTTAAAATTTGCAGGAAAGGTTAGATATTTAAAAAGAGGTTATATTGAGCAAAAAAAAAACTTTGGGATTTTACGAAAAATTCCCTATGGTTCGATTTAATTCTGGTTTGGTCTCGAAGTATGTTTTGGGCTTTGGAGGTCATCTAAAGGACGCATGACATGTTTTAGTAAATGAATAGTATTTAACTCGTATTAATGGAAAATTAATTCGATAAACTCCGGTAATGCCTCCCACCCTATTCCGGCGACGAATACGGGTAAGGGGTGTTACACAAGTAGAGCCTTTATATAGAGACACTAATTTTCATAGTTGTCCTTTATAAAACGAGGAAATTGAAATGGAAACATTTCATTACTTACCATATCTTCTTACAATAGAATCTAACTCTAATACCATTTTTTGGAAGGAGGAGGAATATAACACCCCAAACCCGACCTAGAAGTTAAGACCAAATCTGAAGGAGTTAGACCAACACATCAAAAACTGATTTCAATAAGTATCCAGAAAACGTTCAAAGATTACTCAACTATTAGGGGAAAATCTTTTCAGAGTCTTATTTTGAAAACTGAAATCCATTTGTTGACTTGAGTGATTTTTAAGTTTCAAGTTAAAAATTATCAACTACCGACGAATTTAGCAGAAACCAAAACGAGCTCAGAAACATATTACAACCCACAAAATCAAATATTTCTATATTATTGCAAAATAATCTAGCTCCCACACGTTGTCTGGTCCTAATTCAGAGACTCACTTGAACACACAAAGTTAAAACCAAAAGGTGAGCTATAAAGCCCAATGTATAACCAACATCAATTATAGTTAACAAATCATAGTATATAATGTAACAACCCGTTTTCGGTGAAATTAAAATAGTGGTTTTGCGACCACAATTTTGAAGAGTAAATTTTTATTTTATTATTTCAACGTCTATGGGATTATATAAAGATCGTATTAAAATTTTGTTAAGAAATTTTGATGTTTTCTTGATTAATTAACTAAAAAAGACTAAATCGTAAAAAGTGTAAATGTCAAGTTCTAATAGCTAAAAGAGTCTAATAGCCATGAAATATTAAAATAAGGGACTTGAATGGTAATTAGACCATTTTATGAAATAGTGGATAGTTATGGATATGGTTTTGATGAAATTATGATAAACTTTTAAGGTTAAAATGGTAATTTAGAAATCTAAACCTAAAACAAAAGAAAAGAAAAATAAGTATCATCCTTATTCATCTTCCCTAATTGATTTTAAAGGAGAAAGAATACCATTGATAATCATAAGTTTCGACAAGCTTATACTCTATTGCATGGTATGATTTTGAACCTCGTTTTTAATTATTTTTATGTTTTTAAGTTCATTGTAGCTTAATCTAGCTAGTCTGAGGGTTAATTTGTAAAATTATTAAAGGTTGAGGGTTATTCCATGGATTTTTTTGAATAGGTTTTGATGTTAAATGATAGACTATGAATCTTTGTTAAAAAATAAACAAGTTTTGTTAAGTGATTTTTTTTTAAATTTTGGAATTAGGGATTAATTTGTTAAAGGTATAAATAATAGGGTTTTATTGTGAAATTATGGTAAATATAAGTTGTTTCAAGGTTCCTTGCATGTTTTATTAGCATGTATTTAGATTAAAATGGTTAGATTTAAGTTATAAGCTTAAGGACTAAATTGTAAAAAAGTTAAAATGTTGGAGACAAATTGGTATTCTTTTTCATAAATGTGAATTATGGATTGATTGAATGTTTGAGGTTAATTGAAGTACTTAATTTAATATAATTATCTATTTAGATCAAGATAAACCTCAACCGGACCTAAATTGAGAAAAAACGAAAGCTTCGGACTAGTTCGACCCAACTTCTACGCCTCTAGTCATCGAGGTAAGTTCGTATAAATGGTCATCATATATATGTTATTTAAATTGATTGTCATCCTGTTATTTGTAACACCCCAAACCCGGCTTGGAAGCTATGGTCGTATCTGGCACGTCACATTGAAGTGTTTTAGCAAAAACATTGTTTTCATTGAAAACCCTTCCTGAATATATGAAACCCTAGTTAACTTATGAAAACTCTCTTTTCAGTTGCGAAAGCTTTGTTTATTTGATTTAAGAAAACTTATCATTTAAAAATCTAGTTGCGGAAACGTAGAATAACATGCTATAATTTAAAAAACCATGTTTAACCTCTCATAATTACATCGCATATAAATAATGACCAAATAATAAAAAAAAGGAAGCCTTATTACAATCCGAACTGAAAAGTACTTAATAAAATAGAATCTCGTATGCTTTAAAAAAAACACAAGTCCATGTTGTCTTGCTAGTTGGCCATCCAGAGTCCCTCCAACATCGAGCAACAAGCATTCAATAAACACCATACAACAAACATACAATGCAATGCAATGCGATACGATCCCATCCCAATAATCCATCCGTTACACACCGGCTCCGTCCCCTGACACATCATGTGGTGATATAAATATCGACCCACCCAATCGATACATATCCATGGTAGCCCGATTGCGGAACTACCTTCATTCACATATTAGGCTTAAAAGCCGCCGATGAATCCACGATTATCAAGCAACCATACGATCCTCATACACTTCCTCCGTTCCATATTCCCCATCCCATATGCAACCTAAGCAGAATTTTATATGTATGCAGCAGATATGCATGTCACATTCATAAAACTTACATTCAACACATAGGGGTATTTTGGTCATTTTCGCCTTTAGGGGCATTTCGATAATTTTTCCTTATTACGGTTTTCACTTCTCTTGGCCTGTTAACAAATCCCGTGAGCTAAGATGAACGAATATTATGCACCAGGTAAGATTCTAGAGAAGAGGAGGTGGGTCATTAAGACTGCTTAAGTACCAAGCTCTCCCTAGATCCAATCCTAGACATGCATATACCCGTTGCCACACCTTAACCCTTTGACTTGTCCATGGTCTCAAAAATTTAATTAAGTTTTATGTAGTCATCATATACTAAGCTTAAAACCCCTACATACATACATATGGCCCACTAGGCCCAACTCATTTATATGGCCCATCCGGCCCAATTCAAGTTCATATGGCCCATCAGACCCAATTCACATTCATATGGCCCATTAGGCCCAATCTCATTTATATGGCCCATCCGGCCGAAATCACATTATATTCATGCTCACACACAAATTTTCTATCACATAGCATCACTTATCAAATTTTGCCTATTATGGGCCCAACAGCCCATCGGGCCCATTTAGCCCGTTCTGGCCCATTTGGCCTATTCACAACCCAAGTCCATAGAATCACCCATGGACCTCAGACAACCTATCGGTTTCCCCCTTATGAGTGTTCGCGCACTTGCAAGACTACCGTAGCCAAACTTTCAGCTTTTCGGCATTTCTGCTTTTGCCGATCTACTTGTGTGTACAGTGTAAGTACACACCTGGTAAGCAAACGTGCTGCGATCTCCTTAGCCCCAAACCTACAATTGATATCACCCTTCAATTAATCATATGTTTAATACATATCTTTACTAAAAACCAAAACCTCACATTAACCTTACCTTGAACACCAATCCCTAATAGCTTTTCCTTGATCACGTACTCCCTATATATGCATTAATCTTACTTATTAAAACCCAAATACTAAAGGACTCGCATCCAACATAATTTACCCCCTTATCTCACTTAAGACCATTCTGCCAACCTTAGCCAATAAGAGAGAAATACTTACCAAAACCACAAAACACCTAAAGAGCAATTCGGCAGAGAGCTAAAACCCGAGATCCGATACTAATTCCCTACCAAAGTTGATTAAAAAAAGTAAGTGAAGAATAGCGTAATAGATTCTTAGCAAAACCAATTGGGAGAACAAACAATTACACTAGATTTGACCGAAGTAAAAGGAGTAGTAGTTGCACCAAGGGTATTCGGCCAAAGAGGTGTTCGACCATTTGCTATTTCGTATGGCAAAAGAGAGTTATTCGGCTCCAAGGAAAAAGAAAGAAAAGTCGAAAATGAAGTAGATGAAGAATAGAAATCGGCACAAGGAAGAAAAAAGAGAAACAAAGGGTTTTTGACTTTTAGGGAAAAGGATTTCCGGCAATAGGGTGAAGGGAAATTCGGCATTAGCCAGACAACCTCCCACTCAGCACCTATTTATAGTCCCTATAGCCGAATTCCTCAAGCCCAAGTTCCCAATTCAGCTCCACTTGCTCCTCATTTCTCATCTCCTCGTTTTTCTCCCTGATAACCCCTTGATCATTTCCTCAAATTTCTCCACTGAACACTCCCCTTAGAGTTCATCTTCACGCCACTTCTAACCTTCTAGAAGGTCCAAAATTAAACTCCTAAAAATACTAAGCTAAGGTTCGAACCTTGGATCCCTTGCTAGCCATTAACGCCACCTCCCTACACCTTAAGTGGCGTCACTTAGCCACTCCTCCACAAGGCTTTTTGATGCCATTTTCCCCTATCTTTATTTAAAAGCCCAACTATTTGTCAACAAGGTCCTTTTAACTATTAACACATAATTTTCTTTTCCTCTAAGTTCGAACTTAAGCCTTAGCCAAGACCTACTATTACCTAGTTAACTGAAAATACCCAGCACATTTTTATCAGAACTGAAAAAAAAAAGAAAATTCAGGATTTTGGTATTTTTGGGGCCTTACAACTCTACCCTCTAAAGGAAATTTCGTCATCGAAATTTTACCTAATTCAAACAGTTGAGGATATTGACGTCGCATCGCTTCCTCAGATTCCCAAGTAGCCTCCTCAGCCTTGTGATTACGCCAAAGTACTTTGACTAATGGAACGGACTTCCTTCTTAGTACCTTAACATCACGTCCCATTATTTGTATGGGCTCTTCCTCGAAAGTTAGGTCTGGTCTGACCTCGATTTTCTTAACCGCTACGACATGTGAAGGATCTGAATGATACTGCCTCGGCATGGAAACATGAAACACGTCGTGGATCTAGCTTAGTTCAAGAGGTAACTCTAGCTGGTAAGCGACTGACCTAATCCGCCTTACAACCCGATATGACCCAATGAACCTTGGGCTTAGCTTTCCCTTCCGTCCAAACCTTAATACCTTCTTCCATGGAGAGACCTTGAGAAAAACTAAGTCTCCCACTGCATACTTTATCTCTCATCGCTTAAGGTCAGCATACAGCTTCTGCCTATCCGAGGCCTCCTTTAACCAATCCCGAATCAATTTTACCTTATCCTCAGTATTGACTACTAACTCAGAGCCCAAAACTCTTCGTTCACCCAACTCCTTTCAACATGTTGGTGTTCGACACCTTCGCCCATACGCAAATTCAACTAACGGCAAATAGTCTTTCCAGCTTCCTCAGAACTCAATCACACATCCCCTCAACATATCTTCCAATACTTGGATCACCCTTTCTGACTGTCCATCAATTTGAGGGTGGAATGTCGTACTGAAGTTCAACCTAGTACCCAACGCCTCATGCAGCTTCTTCCAAATTCGGGAAGTGAAATGTGGGTTCCTATCAGATATTATGGAGACTGGCACTCCATGAAATCTCACAATCTCCGCCACATACAATCTTACCAGCTTTAGTAACGAGTAATCGGTGCGAACAGGTACAAAATGGGCAGACTTGGTTAACCGATCCACTATAACCCATATCGAGTCTTTCTTTGTAGGCATCAAGGGTAACCCACTAACAAAGTCCATAGTGATCCTTTCCCACTTCCAGAGTGGAATCTTCACTGGCTGAAGCAATCCTGAAGGCAACTGATGTTCCACCTTCACCTTTTGACATACCAAACACTTACTTACAAACTCCATGACCTTACGCTTAAGTCCAGGCCACCAGTAAAGCTCCCGCAAATTTCGATACATCTTGTTCCCGCCAGGATGCATAGCATAGAGGCTGCTATGTACTTTCCGTAGAACAGACTGTCTTAGATCATTATCCTTAAGTATACACATTCTCCCACGAAAACACAACACCCCTTCACTATTTATCCTAAAGTTCGATGTCTCCCTATTCTCTACTTGTCTAAGACGAGCACCCAAGGTCTCATCCATCAATTGCTTACACCTTGTCTGCTCAACCCACACCAGCTTTACTTGAAGCTCAGTTAACAAGCTACCATCATCCAACAAGCTTAAACGGGCGAGCATAGCCCTCAAGTTTGACTTAACCCTACAACTCAACGCTTCGGATACCACATTCGCTTTGACAGGGTGGTATTCAATCATACAATCATAATCCTTCAATAATTCCACCCACCTACGCTGCCTAAGGTTAAGCTCCTTCTAGGTAAAGAGGTACTTCAAACTTTTATGGTTCGAATAAATTGTACACTTCTCCCCGTATAGATAATGTCTCCATATTTTTAACGCGAAGACCACCACGGCTAGCTCCAAGCCATGGGTTGGGTAATTCACCTCGTAAGTCTTAAGTTGCCGTGATGCATACGCAACCACCTTTCCTTCCTGCATCAACACGCAGCCTAAGCCCACATACGACGAATCACTATAAACTGTAAACTCCTTCCCAGGCTCTGGCTGAATCAACACAGGGGCCTCAGTTAAAACCTTCTTAAGTTTTCCAAAACTCGCCTGCTGCTTGTCCGTCCAAACAAATAGTACCCCCTTCCTCAACAACTTAGTTAATGGTGTAGTAATTACTAAAAAGCCCTCGACAAATCGTCGATAATACATAGTCAAACCCAGAAAACTTTGGATTTTCGACACTGACTTAGGTGTTTTCCAGTCTAACACCGCTTCAATTTTTTTGGGGTCCACCTTAATCCTCTCGGATGACACCACATGTCCTAGAAAAGTAACCTCCCTTAGCCAAATTCACACTTACTAAATTTGGCATACAACTGTTTCTCCCTCAAAGTTTGCAACACAATCCTTAAGTGCGCATCATGCTCATCCTCATCCCTTGAGTACACCAAAATGTCATCTATAAAAACCACCACGAACCGGTCCAAGTAGGGTTGGAAGACTTGATTCATAAGATCCATAAAAGCGGCAGGTGAGTTCGTCAGCCCGAATAGCATCACCAAGAAATCTTAGTGCCCATAACGAGTTCTAAAAGCTATCTTATGAACATTCGCCTTCTTAACCCTCAATTGGTGATACCCCAAATGCAAGTCAATCTTAGAGAAAATAGAAGCTCCCCTAAACTGATTAAAAAGATCATCAATTCTCGGCACAGGGTACTTGTTTTTAACATTTAACTTGTTGAATTGTCGGTAGTCGATGCACATTTGCAACGTCCCATCTTTCTTCTTCACGAATAACACCGGGGCTCCCTACGGAGACACACTTGGCCGAATAAATCCTCAATCCAACAATTCCTGAATCTGAGCCTTAAGCTCCACCAACTCCTTTGGTGCCATCCGATAAGGAGCGATGGACACTGGAGCCGTACCAGGTAACAACTCGATTCTAAATTCTACTTTCCTGCTTTGTGGCAACCCAAGCAGCTCCTCGGGAAAAACATCAGGAAATTCCTTAATTGTTCTCAACTCCTTAATAGTAGGGCTCTTAACCTCCGTATTACTAATGTAAGCCAAATAGGCTTCGCATCCCTCTCGAATCAATTTCTCTGCCCTTGATGCCAAAATTACATTCGTCAGATAATTCCGGCGTTCACTGATCATCACTATTTCCTTATCCTCCGCCGTTCTTAACACCATTCGCTTTGCAGTGTAATCCAAGGTGGCTCGGTGCTTCACCAGCCAATCCATAACTAAGATTAAGTCGAATTCACTAAACGGAAGCTCCATCAAATCCACTAAAAAGGTAACCCCTTAGACTACTAAGGGTACCTTCCTGAACAACTTATTCACTCCTACTGACTACCTAAAGGACTTATCACAGTCATCTCATTCGGAGTAATTTCAAACATATCACCGAAAGGTTCAGTCCTATTGCATGCAACATATGAATGCATTGATCCAATATCAATCAATGCAGTGTAAGGTGACTCATATATAAAGAGCATACCCGTTATCACATCTGGGGCATCCTCGTCTTCTGGGCGACAAGTAGCATAAACCAAAGCTGGCTGTCTCACCTCAGCATGGCCTGTATTTCTTCCTAGTGCTCCACGTCTACGTCTATTTCCATTACTGCCCACGACCCCTTGGCGGCAACTGACCATCCCTTGTGGCTGAGCACCACATTGACCCACTACTGGCACTTGACCTAGCATTCGGGGGCAATCCTTAATCCTATGCTCCATAGACCTATAAGCGAAACAAGCTCTCATTCTCTTCTAACACTCGCCTCTATGGCTTTTCCTATAATCAGCACAAGCTGGCACCCCGATATTAGCAGCAGGGGGCCCTGCTCTAACTGGCCCATTAATTCTTGCCCTAGCACTAGGTGTCTGTCTAACATCAAGAGTCTCAACCTCCTTTTTATTCTTACCCTTTTTTTTTCCCGATTTAAGTGCTCAGTGTGCTTAACCTCCTCCGATATCTTTGCCTTCTCTACTAACTCTGAGAAAACTCGCTCCTTTTGTGGAGCTATCAGTACCTTGAGGCTATCTCTAAGTCCATCCTCAAACCTAACGCAACGCTCATAATCCGTTGCCACCATTACTCTTGCATACCTACTAAGGCGTAAAAACTCCGCTTCATACTCCACCACTGATTTGTTTCCTTGGGTCAAGTTCAGGAACTCCTTCCTTCTTGCATCCATATAGCTTGCACCCATATATTTCCTTTGGAATGCAGCTTTGAAAAACTCCCAAGTGACCCACTCCGGTTGGGTGCCTTCTTTCACTGTCAACCACCACTGATAGGCTTCTTCCCTAAGCAGTGACACTGCTCCTTTTAGCTTTTGTTCCGGTGAATAGTCCAGGTCTTCCATTATCCTTTTCGTAGCCTCCAACCAATATGCAGCCACGTTAGGAGCCACACCAGCTATGCCCTTAAAGACCTCAGCCCCGTTTGATCGAAGTCACTCCGGAATGGACGCCCGATTTCCAGTGTCATTATTGGGCCCAGCAATCCTTTCTAAAATTCTCAGCATTGCTTACGAAAATGCATCTTCTCCCGCAGCCTGATCATACAGTCCATTCCCAGCCACAGGGAAGGCCGGAGCCTCTTCTACTCCAACATTGGACATATGGCCTGATGCCGATGATTCAGCCCTAACACTTCTTGGCATCGGCCACGGCCGCCTGTACCTCTTCTAGCGCTCATCGTTGATCCACGTATTTTCTGGGTTAAGAATTTTATGAAGTTTTAGTTAGTTTAATAATTAACTCGATGTTTTATGAAAGTATTCGAAGAGAAGATTGTTTTCGAAAATCCTCTACAGTTTTAAGATCCTACGGGCTTCAGTTTCATTCTACATAATCGTCTAGAATAACCCTCTAACTATCTATTGTATAAGAATTTAAACAAGTTTAAGAATAAGAGAACTTACTTGGTTCGACGTCAGAGACTCGGTGTACCGCTCAGCAAGATTTACTTTTTTCCAAAACATTGTAATTCAATCAAATATATTTTTTTAAACACAAAAAGAAATCAAGTAATAAGACCCACTTCACAGCCCGCGTTTTTACAACCTAGACTCTGATACCACTAAATGTAACACCCCAAACCCGGCCCAAATGCTATGGCCGTATCTATCGCGTCATATTGAAATGTTTTAGCGAAAACCTTTTTTTCATTGAAAACTCTTCCTGAAGATATGAAACCCTAGTTAACTTATGAAAACTCTCTTTCTAGTTGCGAAAGCTTTGTTTATTTGATTTAAGAAAACTCATCATTTAAAAATCTAGTTACGGAAATGTAGAATAACATGCTATAATTTAAAAAACCATGTTTAACCTCTCATAATTACATTGCATAAAAATAATGACCCAATAATAATAAAAAGGAAGCCTTATTACAATCTGGACTGAAAAGTACTTAATAAAATTGAATTTTGTATGCTTTTTTTTTAAAAAAAAAACACAAGTCCATGTTGTCTTGCTAGCTGGCCATCTAGAGTCCCTCCAAAATCGAACCTTCTACTGAGCATCTCCTGAAAATAAAATAAAAGAGGGGGGCGAGTTTTCGCCAAACCCAATGTGTACAACCCTCGATCGAGCAACAAGCATTCAATAAACACCATACATCAAATATGCAATGCAATACAATGCGATACAATCTCATCCCAATAATCCATCCGTTACACACCGGCTCCGTCCCACGACACATCATGTAGGGATATAAATATCGACTCACCCAACTGATACAAATCTATGGTAGCCCGATTGCGGAACTACCTTTATTCACATATTGGGCTTAAAAGCTACCGACAAATCAACGATTGTCAATCAACCATGCGATCTTCATATACTTCCTCCATTCCATATTCCCCATCCCATATGCAACCTAAGTAGAATTTTATATGTATGCAGCAGATATGCATGTCACATTCATAAAACTTACATTCAACACATAGGGGTATTTTGGTTATTTTCGCCCTTAGGGGCATTTCAGTAATTTTTCCCTTATTACGGTTTTCACTTGCCTTAGCCCGTTAATAAATCCCGTGAGCTAAGATGAATGGATACCATGCACCAAGTAGGATTCCAGAGAATAGGAGGTGGGTCATTAAGACCGCTTAAGTACCAAGCTCTCCCTAGATCCAATCCTAGACATGCATATACCCGTTGCCACACCTTAACCTTATGACTTGTCCACTATCTCAACAATTTAATTAAGTTTTATATAGTCATCATATACTAAATCCAAAACCCTTACATACATACATATGGCCTACTAGGCCCAATCTCATTTATATGGCCCATCCGGCCCAATTCACATTATATTCATGCTCACACACAAATTTTTTATCACATAGCATCACTTATCAAATTTTGCCCATTATGGGTCCAATAGCCAATCGGGCCCATTTAGCCTGTTCTGGCCCATTTGGCCTATTCACAACCTAAGTCCATGGAATCACCCATGGGCCTCAGGCAACCTATCGATTTTCCCATTACGAGTGTTCGCACACTCGCATGACTATCGTAGCCAAACTTTTGGCTTTTCGGGATTTCGGCTTTTACCGATTTACTTGTGTGTGCAATGTAAGTACACACCTGGTAAGCAAGCATGCTGAGATCTCCTTAGCCCTAAACCTACAATCGATATCACCCTTCGATTAGTTGTATGTTTAATACATATCTTTACTAAAAACTGAAACCTCACCTTAACCTTACCTTGGACACCAATCCCTAATAGCTTTTCCTTGATCACGTACTCCTTAGATATGCATTAATCTTACTTATTAAAACCCAAATACTAGGGGATTCGCATCCAACATAATTCACCCCATTATCTCACTTAAGACCATTCGACCAACCTTAGCCAATAAGAAAGAAATACTTACCAAAACCGCAGAATACCTAAGGAGCAATTCGGCAGCGAGTTAAAACCCGAGATCCGATACTAATTCCCTTCCAAAGTTGATTAGAAAAAGTGAGGGAAGAATAGCGTAATAGATTCTTAGCAAAATCAATTGGGAGAACAAACACTTACACTAGATTTGACCGAAGTAAAAGGAGTAGTAGTTGCACCAAGGGTATTCGGCCAAAGAGGTGTTCGGCCTTTTACAATTTTGTATGGAAAAAGAGGGTTATTCGGCTCCAAGAGAAAAGAAAGGAAAGTCGACAATGAAGTAGAGGAAGAATAGAAATTGGTACAAAGAAAAAAAAAGAGAAACAAAGGGTTTTCGACAATACGTTGAAGGGAAATCCGGCATTAGCCTGACAACCTCCCACTCGGCACCTATTTATAGTCCCTATAGCCGAATTCCTCAAGCCCAAGTTCCCAATTCAGCTCCACTTGCTCCTCACTTCTCATCTTCTCTTTTTTCTCTCTGATAACTCGTTGATCCTTTCCTCAAATTTCCCCACTGAACACTCCCTTTGGAGTCCATCTTCACGTCACTTCTAACCTTCTAGAAGGCCCAAAATTAAACTACTAACAATACTAAGCTAGGGTGAGAACCTTAGATCCCTTGCTATCCACTAACGCCACCTTCTTACACCCTAAGTGGCGTCACTTAGCCACTCATCCACGGGGCTTTTGATGTCATTTTCCCCTATCTTTATTGAAAAGCCTAACTACTTGCCAACAAGGTCCTTTTAACTATTAACACATAATTTTCTTTTCCTCTAAGTTCGAACTTAAGCCTTAGCCAAAACCTACTATTACCTGCTTAATCGAAAATACCCAACACATTTTTATCAGAACCGAAAAAAAAAGTTGGGATTTCGAAATTTTTGAGGCGTTACATTATTTCCGTTGTAAATGGATCGATATATGAACATATTAATGCTATAATAAATTGACGGTTATCAAGTCCTGGTTGAAGGAATTCTTAGGATATAAATGACATGTCATTAGGGATTTCATGTTTCTGGTGCTGGTCGTAAATTTCCTACCGATGGCTGAAATCCTGCATTTGTTCCAGATTCTCCACAGCTTGTGTGAGCAGTACCGTGTAACTTACATTTCGACCCACAGCTTGTGTGAGTAGGCCCATTTCACAGCTTGTTTGAGCAACGATGTAAAGGAAATGTTACAGTTATATGTAAAGGCACACTATGTGTAAGCTTTCTCGAGTATCCAAAGTAATTCTAAATGGTTCAACGGGCAAGAAAAGGGAATGAATAGTAAGTGTTCAAATGGAATGTATCATGAACTTATGAAAAGGATTGATGAACTAAACGATGTTTACATATGGAAAATTACTTATCTTATGAATGATTTCATTTATGATATAGATGAACATACTAACTTGTGAGTTAGTGATGTTGTATAGGCTTACACTAAACTTATGACATTGATATTGGTTTGTACTTATTGTATGAATTGTATTATAGAAATGGTAAGTTGCGTTTTAAGTTTATACGATCTTACTAAGCATTCATTCCTTACGTAGTTTCTTTTTTATGTTTTATAGATTATCGGAAGCTCGATTTGGTTGGAAGCTCATTGGAGATCTATCACACCATCTAAAATTCCATTCAGTAGTTTTTGTGCATTTTGGCCAAGGTTTATAATGGCATGTATAGGGTGGTTTATAATGGTGTTTTTGATGAATATGTAAACGGTAACTTGATATGTTTGTACTTTATGTTAACGTACGCTTAATGGAGTTATAATACTTGTTTTGGGTAAGTACTTTTGGTCACTTTTTGATAATGGACGTATATGGCATATTGATACAATATATTGGTTTGAGAATGGTCAATATGTGGTATGTTTTAGGTAAGCAATTGAATAGGTTATCATGTATGAATTGGTACAATATTGACATGTTTTGATGCTTGATGTCTTGATATATTGATATGCCTTTGAAAGGCATATTGGTTAGCTAAATTAGGATCTTGAAATGGCAAATCTATATGTGTTTAGATGATGTTTTGATGCTTTGAAAGTATGCATATTTGGTCTAAATGTTTATGTATGAAATGGTCTTGGAAATAACTTAATTTTAGGTAAATTTGGGTCCACACGGCCTGAGACACGAGCGTGTGACTCAGTCGTGTAAGACACATGGCCGTGTGTCATTTGATGAAACCCTTAGGGTGTAAGTCAATGAGTTATGTGACCTGACACATGGACGTGTGGGGCAACTCAGAGAGTTACATGGCCTGGCATACAAGCGTGTGACACGGCTGTGTGACCCTACTCAAAGAGTTACACGGGTAAGGACACGGGCTGAGGCACGATCGTGTATCCCTAGTTTGAAGGTTACACGGCCTGAGACATGGGCATGTGTCTCAGCCGTAGAGCACACGGCTGTGTGGCCCCTATTTTTAAATTTTTCTACTTTTTTCCAAATTTTTTTATTTGTTTCAAATTTATCCCAAATTGCTTCTAAGTTATTTTCAGGGGCTTGAAGGCTCAATTTAGGGACAAAATACGTGTATGTGAATGGTTTATAAACTGGTTAAGGTATTGAATGATTTAAAGTTTAATTGTTTTTTATTATATAGTAATGCTCTATAACCCTAATCCAACGACGAAGACAGGTTAAAGGTGTTACATATAAATCAAAGTAACCACAGCAAACTTAACCGCAGATGTAAGACCAGAATGGAATTGGCCAAAGTATCCTAGAGGTTTCCATCATACTAATATAACAGAACAATACAACCCAACCAGAACATAACAAAACAGAACAGAGCTACATAGAGGATGCATGTTATACAGATGCGGTATTTTTCAAACAGATCAGAATGCAGATTTATCAGAAAACATCCTACCCAACTCTACTACACACCAAAATAGAGTTCCTCCATAACTTATCCATCCAAGTCACACCGACAGATAACTGGGGATAATGCCACCAGAATTTTACAGTTAAAACTACCAGTTTGGATACATGTGGTCAAGTCACTATAGTACAACCAAGCTGCCAGAACATAATTGTAGATAAACCACCAAATAATCCAGATCATTAAACGGCTAGAAACTTCCTCCTTTCACAATAACCCAAATCCCATGCAATGTGTCATGGCATGCATATACAGAATTAGAGTAATGAACATGTAAGTCATACTATCTTTCAATAACAGAATCAGTAGACATGGGAGTCCATGTTTTGTAAAATAGACTTATCAAACCTCAACAGATCATATCAGATTTACCATAAAGTCACATGAACGGTTATAAATCAGAGTCAGTAACAATCAATCTAACATGTTCAGATATCGTATATTCCTCATCAACCAAGTAACGTAGAAGGTTATAAATCGGAATTAGTAACAATCAATATAACATATTCAGATATTATTTATTCTTCATCAACAGAATAACACAGAGGCATACCAACAACTTAACAAAATACAGATCGTACCTGGATAATTCGCACACATTAGACAATAGCACATTATGTTTAGATAGATCCTACTCACTTAGGTTCAAACATAGAAAACATACATACAAATCAAAAGTTGTTCGTCATTAGATCATCAGATATTAATTTATATAGCTTAATTCAGATCGTACGGACCCTACAGTGGCCTGCGTTTGTTTCGAATGACGCTTGTGGCCCAAGGGAGAAATTCCAAATATTAGTCTACACGCCCGTGTGGTTTCACACGACCTAGAAAGTTGGCTCGTGTGCCTTCACACGGTCTGGCACATGCCCATGTGGTCCTAATTCACAAACAGTGAGTTACACAGCCTGGACACATGCCCGTGTCATTGGCCCGTGTGAATCCTGCTCAATACATAAACACACAGGTCTAGACGCATACCCATATGCCTCTATTTTTTTATGGATAGTGAGTTACATGGCGGCGCACACGACCATGTGGCGCACACGGCCTACAGCATGACCGTGTGGTGTCTATAGTCAGTTTTTCGATGACGAAACTTAAAACGAAAGTTGGGTTATCGGTACCCACCTGAAACGGATTTGAAGCAGAAATAATAAGGTTGAGTTTCCATCTCGGCCAACAAATTAAACTAGAATGAAAAGTCAGACCCCTTCAGTGTAACGTAACATAACAAAAATAAAGATCATTTGAAAATAAGTACCCAAAATGAAGAAACTAAAGAACGGGAGATGAATGATAGAAAAACATGGTAGAAAAGGAAATAATAAAATGGAAAACCACCTCAGCTTTCTGGAAGGTTTTAAGTAACCAACTGAAACTAATAACCACACAACGAAATGCAAAAATAAAACATTCTCTATTGCTTTTGACGAGATTCGAACACAAGACCAAAGAGTATAAAGCTTAACCATTGAATTAACAGGCTCATTTTTTACATCAATTGATTGAATTTAACTTATAAATCAAATGTTCAAAAGTAAGGGTTTTAACAAAATGAAAAAATTTTCAGAAACAAGATTCAAACCTAGAACTTCGCACACATACACAAAACACTTAGTCACTGAACCAGATCAGTTTACTTGTCACACATTTCAAAATCTTAATTCAAACCCAGAACTTAATCATTTTAGGTTTCACTAACTCACTTTCTTCTAACCTGGTTTTTGGGACATTACAAGGAAGAATTAATTTTTAAAGAATAATTTAGAGGAGAAAGAGAAATAATTTTAGGGAGAGGAATTTAGAAACTCACTTCACTATATGAATTACTTTCTCTATGTTTTTTTTTCACATTCACCATCTATATATAGTGCTCAAACCTTATCCAAAATCTTATCTAAATCTAGATGACTGACTATATTCTAGTCTAAGTCATCATCTTAATATACAATTTCATCCTTATCTATATAATACGTTTAACGTCCCAAAACCTAAGTATTTATTTTTGTATGTTTGTAACACAACTGTGTGTCTGCTTCAGTGGTTAAGTGTTTTGGGAAGAGTCTGAGAAGTCTTGGGTTCAAGACTTGGCTTGGGCAAAAGTTTTGTTTTTAAGGGAATAAACCCTGTCTCTAGTTAGTAGGCCTTTTAAATTAATGTGATTATAGCATGACAGAAAGGGTCTACTGGTTTAGGGGATAAGTGGCGTGTTATGGTTACCTGAGGGTCCTGAGTTCAAGTCTTACTTTGTGCAAATGAGTGTTTTATGTTGTTGCCTTTGCCGTGTGAGTAGTAGAAGTTGACCGAAACACTGCTGAGTGAGTGGAGTTTGAAATTGGTGGTTGAGGAGGATATGATGGAGGGATTTTAGGAGGAAAATATGGGATGTCGAGGTTGGGGAAGAGTTAGTGCCAAATTGGTATGCTAGCCACTCAAGATTTCGGCTAGGGATTAGTATGCTTTTCCTTTCTCATTTTTCAATTTCTTTCGTTTTTCTCTTTTTGGGGCTGACTATAGCAAAGAATCATTGGGGTTTTCTTGTTTTGACTTAGTTCGAGATTGTTCTTCCCTAGTTCTCTTGTGACTGATTACCACTTCTTCTCTTCTCTTCTCTCCCTCTCTCAAACTTTGGCCGAATACTCCCTATTCTATTCTCTCAACTCTTTTTTTATCATCCTTTCATCTTGATACTTTGACCGATTTATGCATCTCTCTCTCTCTATTTTGTTTTCAGTTGTTGTAATCGTTCTTTGAACAATCAGTGGATGCTTGGTTCTTCTCTGCTCTATCTTTCTCTCTGTATAGTAATATTACTTCTAACATTTTCCTTTGCTACCGTTTATGGTTAGGGACGTGTTGGTGCTAGTCTTTCTTCTGTTGTGTTGGGTACTCATTTTGGGGATAGGCCGATTGCTTCCCTTCCCTACAATCGGTTTTGCATTTTCGGTAAGTACTATATGTTGGTTCAAATTGCTTATGCAAACAATATTGATGAAGGCTAATAGAATTCGGTTGTAGGCAGATTTTCGCCAAAGAGCTTGGAATCTGTCTTTGTCAGTGGTTTAAGTGGGCTAAGCCACATTCATTGAATCAAGGCAAGTATTAGTGATTATTTTGGGATAAGTATTAAGAAGAGTTGTTAACCCTATTGTCAAATGATTAATGGAATGTCTTGGTTGAATGTAGGTTTTGGTGCTCGTGGCCTATTCACACATTTTCGTTCAAGGTGTGTACAAACACTGCCCCTAATTGTAGATCGGCAAAAGCCGAAATAAGTGGCCGTTGACGCTACACGGGCGTGCGCTCGCTCGTGTGGTAGTCCGTATGCCTAAACATGAGCGTATAATCGTTGAGGTCGGCCATGAGCGATTTCATGAGCCGAGGCCGTTTTGAGCCATTTTGGGCCTAACTGAGCTGTGTGGGCCCCACGAACGTGTGGCAAGTATTGGGCCAGGCCGTGTAATCCACAAGGCCAAGGCCATTTCTGGGATATGTGGGCCACACAGACGTGTGGGCCCACACTCGCAAGATGGGCCGTGGGCCCATTTTTACTGTATGATTGCTAAGGTTGCATAGGTTGCCCGAGACGATTGTGGACCTACTGTTGGGTCGGTAAGTACCTAGACCCCCTTTTATGATAAAATGACTGTATTGTCCCTGTGTGATAAAATGACTATTATGCCCTTATGAGATGTATGGTTATATTTGAGCATGCCACTTTACATATATTGAATACACGTATGATATTATGACACGACATGATATGTTGCATGGGGATGGGTTTTATTACAATTGGAAGAAGTGTATTGTACTAGCAGCTCTGCTGCAAATACTGTTTAGTGCCGCAACCGGTACTACTTGGAATGTAGGGATGGGTGGGTTGATTTTATCCTCACATGGAGTGTAGGGTTGGACGGAGATGGTGTGTAGAGGCTGGTTGGGTAGGACCTTTTGATTGCACATTTGTACTGTACTGTCACTGAGATAGGCTCAGGCCCATACTGATACTAATATTGTAATGGGTTAAGGCCCTAACTGAAACTGAACTGTTACTGAATTAGGCTTAGGCCCAAACTGTATATGCTCACTAATTGATTGTTTGATATGGGATTACACACTGAGTTTTCATAACTCACTTATTTGTTTATCTGTACAGGTAATCCCCATGCTTAGGCAGGTCGGTGCTGTGAGGGACTCGAAGGTGGCCACACAACCGCATGGACTTTCTCGTTGGGTTTTTAAATTATAAGTAGTTTTATTTTGGGTATTTTTAATGTAATAAGGCCTTTTTAAAAATTTTAAGCTTTAATTTGGAGTTTTATTTTTTAGGTTTATATCTGTTAGTATTAGGAAGCGGGTTTTCGAAAAGATAATTGTTTTTCAAAACACCACGTTTATGCAAGATGTTTTAAAAGCTTCTGCAAGAAATAATGTTTTAAAATTAATAACAATTTAATATGATTAACTTTTTCCAAACAACTTAAGTTTTGAATGGGAACGAGACATTCTAAAATCTTCGTTGAGATCACAAAGAGGTTAATTGTATAGAATGGGGTTTTCAACGATATTATAATTTGCGAAAAAACACTTCAATGTGACATCGCTGAATTTGGCCATAACTTTCGGGCCGAGTTTGGGATGTTACAATATGTTTAATATGCAATCAATGTTTTTTAAATTGGTTGGTGGTTGAATTGGCCAAACCATTGATTCGTTGGTTCAACTAATTCGATTAAAAATTTATTAAAAATTTAAAAAAAATTAAAAACATGGTTCAACCAATTCAACTGTTGATTCAACCGATCTTTAACTAGTTCGTATAGATTCACGATCTAACTGATTTAAAGCCAATTTCAAACCAGTCTTCCAACCGATTTCTAATCCAGTTGGTCATGTCATTTGGCATATCTAAAACCAAATGAGACCGACTAATAATATACCAACGCATAATCTAGAAACTTGGAATTACAAAATGCAATAACTTTAAGCTGCCTACTTTGCCAATTAATTTGATAAGAGTATTGATTAAGAAAATGATTTCAGTTAAGGTCATCAATTAATCTTTATATGGATTGCCAACAAACGAAAGGGTTCCATCACTCACATGGCGAAGGTGGTTGATAATAAAGAAAGCCTTCCACCTTTAATTTCCCCCTTTTTTTACATGATATATAGAAAAGTTTCCACCTTAAGAAGCTCATTGCGAAAATGTATAGCAATATATTTTTATAGGGAAGGAAATATTAAGAAAAAAACACAGTTTTTATTTATTTATTTATTTTTATTGTGTTCCCAATACAATAGTTGAGAATCACATCCACTAGAGGATATTCAAATCACAAAAATTTTGAATTTAGCTTCTCTCTTAGTACATGCTATTAATTTGTTGGACTATACTGTACTCTCCCCAAGAAATAGTATAATTTTTACCTTTAAAAAGTCTCCCACAATAGCAACTAGCCAGGATAAACATTTCTTAATTGAGGGCCAAGGACAATATATAATATATTCATGAAATGGGATTGCTTGATTTGTTGAGACCATGGTATTTCTGTCCCAAACAAATGCCAGATCGGTAATTATTCACGGAGATTGGATAACAAGTCAATCCAAACAGTAAAAAACAGTACATTGAAATATAATATAGATCCTGGACTCTCTTGCATTGCCAGCTAAATTCTAGCCAGACTTGCTATTTCACGTGGCTAGAGGCTAATGTTGAATGACCCATTTCGCCATCGTGATCAGTTAGGACTCTATATAAGCCCACAATGCTAGTGGTGGAAATGTTCAGAGCTTTGTTGAGATGGAAGCCAAAAGATGTTCATCCGCCATCTTCCTTGTGGGTATCAATCTACTTTTCTTCACTTTAGTGAGTGGATGCTACACTTGTGTTCACCCAAGACCAAGTGGTTCTCCTCCCACCAAAAGGAGCTGCCCTAGAGATGCTCTGAAGCTAGGGGTTTGTGCCAAGGTGCTGAATGGAACAGTTGCTGGAGTAGTGGTGGGGAACCCTCCAGATACTCAGTGCTGCTCAGCGCTAGGGGGACTTGTGGATTTGGAAGCTGCAGTGTGTCTTTGCACTGCCATTAAAGCTAATGTTCTTGGCATTAACATTGATATTCCCATTGCATTGAGTTTGCTTATCAACACTTGTGGGAAGAACCTACCTTCTGACTTCATTTGTGCTTAACCAATGTTTTCTAGTTAATTTCAACAAATTAACTCTGCTGGAATGTAGCCTTTTTTTCTCCCATTCAGTAACTTTATAATTTTCCTAATTGGACAATTGTTCCATTAACTGTTACTATGAGACAATTACAATATTTGTCATTGTAATTTCAAATGGCTCTTTCTTTCTTCATGCGTGTTAATTTAATCAGAGTTAATTGCTATTGTTTCTTTGGCATTTTTTTTTATTTCTTCCGGAGAAATTCAAGTGTAGAGAAGTGGCATACAAAAAAAAAAAAAAATCTCTGCGCTGATAAACGATACAACAAGCAAAATGGACACAATCATTTGCGGCAAGTGTTGGACCCCAAATTATTTAAATGCATAAATTGGGTTTTTCGATCAAATTAAAAAAAACTGATGGTTGTATTAACCAATATAAACTTAGAAATTTTATAAAAAGTAAATATATTAAAAATCCAAAATTATAAAAATAGAATTTTTTAATTATAAATATATACGAAGTAATTAATTTTTTCACAATTTTGAGTTTCTCTTTAAGCATGTTCTTCAATTTTTCTAGGTGATTTCAAGATAAATTTATTTTCTATTAGAGTTTGTTTTAAAAATTTTCTTAGATTAAGATTTGGATTTCTTTAGCCATTTGACTGACTATCAAAGTAGAGAATCTTTACAAATTTTGCAGTTGTTAGTAGTGGAGCTAAAAAAATTTTAGGGGTTAAAATTAAATTATATATTTTTATAATAGTAAAAATATAATTTTATTATTTTAATAGTTTATATATTTATACTTTTTTAAAGGATTATATCAAATTTTTATTATTTTTGAAAGTTAAAGTATATTTTTTAACTTTACTAATTTAAAATTTTATGAATTATAAAAGGCTTAAAGTGAAAAAGTTTCCTTCGCAAGCTCCGCCACTGGTTGTTAGAAAATAACATCAACCTAGAAAAAAAATGCTATTCATTGTTCATTGTTTTACTTCTACTGTAATACCCCAAATTTGACCTAGATGTCCAACCCAAGTTTAGAGAGTTACATCATCGATATTCACAAGCAACGAAGGATTCCCAATTCAGGCAAAAATCAATTGCAGTAAGAAGACCAAAAATAAAAGAAAAGAAAACAGGAAGACAAGGAACCAAAATTTTGAAAAAGAAAAAGAACGATAGAATTCTTCAGTGTTTTAAAATAACCACCATCCCACCTTCAGCCAATTGCAAAAATATTTCCTAATGCATACAATGGGACTCGAACTCGAAACCAGACAGAATACAGACAGATGCTTAACTAGTGAACCAGTAGGCTCATTCTTGACACTAATTTACCCAGAATTGCCCAAAAAAATTAAAGAGTTTAATTGTGAAAATCTGTAATAAATAATTTCTGTATCTCTGGTTCTGTGCCCTACTTCTTTGTTTAAGGTCTCGGGTTTGAGTGGCATCGTTAAAAGTTTTGTTATTTTTTTAAAACAACCCTTATCCATGTGTTAGGTGGTTAAGTGCAATTCTAGGTAAATCGGTGTCAAGAATGAGCCTGTTGGTTCACTAGTTAAGCATCTATCTGGTTCTGAGTTCGAGTCCCATCGTATGAATTAAGAAATATTTTTGCAATTGTCAGAATGTGGGATGATGGTTATTTTAAAACATTTTGAAGAATTCTATTGTTCTTTTTCTTTTTCAAAATTTTGGTTCATTGTCTTACTGTTTTCTTTTCTTTTATTTTTGTTCTTCTTACTGCAATTGATTTTTTCCTGAATTGGGAATCTTTCTTTACTTGTGAGGTTGATATTGTGCGAGGATACTACAAGAGTCATGACTCCACTGTGTTAGTCTGATTCCCTTTGTTTCGTGCAAGGTTTCGGGTAGTCTCCGCATTATTTTTCCGTCAAACGAAACCAGGTGCATATCAGAAACCTTAATTTTTGCAAGTTTCGATCGCTAGAAATGGTGGTTGTCGACGCCACACGGCCAGGCACACTAGCTTGTGTCCAAGCCGTGCGAGCCACATGGCCATGTGGTTGGCCGTATAACTCACTGTTCGTCGATTTGGGACCACATAGGCGTGTATCTAGGCCGTGTGTGGCCATATTAGTGCAGGGTTCACACGGGAAACAGACACGGGCATGTGTCAGAGCCATGTAACGTACTGTTTGTAGTACAAGACCACACAAGCAAGGCACACGAGTGTGTGTCTTGGCTGTCGGGCGTGTTCCCAGGCCGTGTGAGTCACACGAGCAAGGACATGGGTGTGTGTCTAGGCCGTGTAACTCACTGTTTATACTTTAGAACCACACGGGCAAGACACATGGGCGTGTGACCAAGCCGTGTGGCATGTTACTGAGGCTCGAAATCTATTTTTGAGGCTGTGAATGTTATTAACATGGATACTGGCTTCCTCTTTGTGTGAATGATTGAATTTGATTATATGGAAGCTGTCTGAAATTCTGATACTGATGTGTGCATAACATAGTTGTATGTATACCATGATGTTTATTCTGAGATGGCACAGTTTTATCTGTTTGGGAAATAAATTTGAATGATTGAATAATTGGTACGAATATTTGTGTTTTGCATTTACATAGGTTGGGTTATTGCGAAGAAAAAAGTAATCTGTACTGAAATAGTGGTTAAGCCACAATGTGTATAAATTTGATTCTGGCACTTTGTTGCCTTTTGATCTAGCAGCTAAGTTGGGTCTCTATAAAAGTGTAAAATGGACACTCTAAGGTGTGTAGGGTTGGATAAGCATTGAATGTCCTTAACAGTGTATTGGGAAGGCCGAAGAAGGTGTGTAGCGGTTGGGGGTAGGATTATTGCATCTAAATCTGATCTGTACTGTATCTGGAACTGAATTTGCATATATACATATGTGTAACTAATATGCTCCGAATCTAAACTGAAACTTCGTTTGTATCGAAGCAGATCTTTGAATCTAGAACTATTCTATACTTAAGCACTAGTTAAACAAATTTCTTTTACGCACTGAGTTCACAACTCATTTTGTTATTGATTAGATTTCAGGTGGATCTCAGTCTTGAACGGGTCGGTACCATAGAAGCTTAGTCAAGCTTTTAACTTCCTTTTAAGTATTATGTTAGGACTTTAGGTAATCTATGATAGTAGGACTTTAGAAGATTATGCACTAATTAATCTTTGTGATGGATATTATGTGGAACATGGTTTAGTATATTATTGTGTTACTTGTGTGGTATGCGAGTATCTATGATGTAACTCTCTAAACTTAGGCTGGACGTCTAGGCCGGGTTTGAGGTGTTACATTTGTGAGAATCTGTAGTAATTAATTTTTGCTTCTCTAGTTCTGTGCTCTGCTTCTATGTTTAAGGTCTCGGGTTCGAGTGGCATCGTTAAAAGTTTTGTTATTTTTTTTAAAATAACTCTTATCCATGTGCTAGGTTGTAACAACCCATTTTTAGTCAAATCAAAATAGTATTTTTGAGACCACAAATTTGAAGAAAAAATTATTTTATTATTATTTTAATGTTTACAGCATGATGGCATGTTTGTGTGAAATTTTCATTAAGAAATTTTATCGTTTGACTAGTTAATTTGATAAAAAGGACTAAATCGCGTAAAGTGTAAAATGCATGTTCTATTAGTTAAAGGTATTAAATAGCTATGAAATTAATTAGTCCAGGGATTTATGTTGCAATTAGCCCATTAATAAAATGACTGGACATTTTTGGACATTTTTTAAGTGATTTTTATGTTTAATTATAAGGTTATTTATGTAATTTAGAAATTAAGGTAAATTAAGTAAAAGAAACAAAGGTATCATCTTTTAATCTATCATCTTTCAACTGAAAATTGAGAAAATAAAATTTTCTTGGAAGCTATTAGGGTTCAGCAACTTCAAGCTTAAATTGGTGAGTGATTTTTGTCTCGTTTTTAATGATTTTTACGTTTTTGATATCGTTGCAACTAGGTCTAGCTAGCCTAGGGACTATTTTGAAAAAATGTTAAAGATTTTGAATGTTTCTATTGATGAATACATGTGTGTTTTGATGTTTGGTGATAGATTATGAATGTTTGTTTTGAATTATACAAGTTTTGTTAAGTGATTTTTAGTGAAAATGCAAATTAGGGATTAAATTGTGAAATATAAAAACTTTGTGGTTATAATGTGAAATAAATGAGAAATATGGGCCGATATGAGTACTAGATAAATTCATCTAGTATGGGTTATTCTTAAATTTCATTAATTTGTGTTTTTATGAAATAAGGACTAAATTGTAAAAGTTGTGAAATATTAGGTGCAAATGTGTAAAAGTGCCTTAAAGTTAATTTTGAACTAAATTGAATTGAAAGATGATTAAATAAGTTAATTTTTATTACATATAGATCAAGAAAAGTGAAACCCGGATCTAGATCGAGGGAAAAACAAAGTTCTCGACTAATCTATCAATTTAGCCATTTTTGCATCCGAGGTAAGTTCGTATGTAATAAGTTTCATTATAAATGTATTTTAAATGCTTTGATACTGCATAAATTGTGAATACGAGACTTCGAACATGTTCGACAACGGCATTAAAAATCCTGGTTGGACCTTAGGAATAGATTTGGATACTAGTGACATGTCATTAGGGGATTATTGTGATTATGTGATCCGGGTGCTGGTCCTATATGTCCTACCTATGGCTAAGTTTATCGGCATGTGTTGTGGTTACTTGACAGCTTGTGTGAGCAGTACCGTGTAGCTACGTCTCGACTAACAGCTTGTGTGAGCAAGCCCGTTGATAGTTCTAGTGTGAGCAGTATATGTGATATGAGATTGAGTTAGCTTCGGGTCATATATTAGCACTTCGTATGCGAGATACATTGAGTTAGCTTTGGGCCATGATATTTGCACTTTGGTGCTAGTTTCCCAGTATCTAATAGTATTCCAAATGGTTCAACGAGTAAATGAAAGACATGGATATGTATAAGATTGATACGAGATGGTACAAGTATGTACATGAACTATATAACCTTAAATCGAAGAAGTTGTGAAGTTCGTACATAAGATTATGATTGAAAATGTGAAAGGTTTGTTAGTTAGATGAACTACATGTTGATATATTCAAATTGATGAATTGTATATTTATGTTAAGATTGAGTTTATTTCATATGAGCTTACTAAGCTATATACCTTACTTTGTTTAATTTTCCATGTTTTATAGTGACTTTAAAGCTAGCTTGGACTCGGGGATCATCGAAGACATCGTCTCACTATCCAACTATCAATTTGGTACCTTTGAGCTTATGTTTTAAGTATATGGCATGTGTAGGGACTTTGGACATTGGTCATTTTGGTTATGTGTTGGTAGTGAATTTAGCCATTTGAATTGGCTTGTAAATGTATATGTTTTGGTTTGTATATACAGCCATGAGTGATGGCTCATTTTGGGTTATTTTAATATGTTTGAATCATGTATATATGTGTGTTTATGTTTTTGTGAAATATGTTAGATGATGGTTGTATAATGCTCAATGATAATAGGTATTGGGAGTGTCAAATAGTTGAATTGTGGATATTGGTATGTTTGTGAAATTAGGCTAAACAATGCATATTTGAGTATGGTCATATTGATGATATGAGGAAGTAAAGTTTGGTACTAATAGTATGGCATGTTTTGTGATTTGTGTATATGTAAAATGGAAGTATAGAATGTGCATGATTTACATTTGAATTGGCTAGTTTAAATGCTTATATATGCTATATGTTGGTGCCAATTGATGTGGTGTAGGTACATGCAAGTTTAGGTGGCAAAATAGCTTGGTAAATAGCCTATTTTTGTCCACACAGACAGAGACACGAACATGTGTCTCAGCCGTGTGTGACACACGGTTATGTTACATGGTCGTGTGTGACACAAGGTTATGTTACACGGTCGTATGTCCTCTGGTGTTGAAATTCAAATCAAGTCAGTATGCTCCACACGGCCTCACACACGGACGTGTGACTTGGTCGTGTGGCATAAGTCAGTATACCCTACAGGTTTGGCACAGCCTAGCACATGACCTGGTACACGGATGTTTATGGCCATTTTTAGGGAACACGGGCGTGTGTGTTGGCCGTGTGACCCAAGTCAGAGAGTTACACGAGGTCGAACACGGGATAGGACACGGCCATGTGCTCCCATTTCGAATGACCACATGGCCTGTAACATGGACGTGTTTTTGGCCATGTGAGAGACACGGCTGGGCCATACAGGCATGTGTCCCCTATTTTTGAGAAAATTTTCTAAGTGTTCAAAAAGTTTCCAAAGTTATCGGTTTAATCCCAAACCACTCCCAATGCATGTTTAAGGCCTCGTAAGCTCGTATTAGGGACAAAATATTTGGTTGTGAGTGGAATGTATATGATTTGATTAATTGTATGTGAAATGTACGTTTAAATGTGGTATAAGTCTGGTAATGCTTCGTAACCCTATTTTGGCGTTGAATACAGGTGAGGGGTGTTACATAGGTGGTTAAGTGTAATTCTGGGTAAATCGGTGTCAAGAATTAACCTGCTGGTTCACTAGTTAAGCATCTGCCTATATTCTGTTTGGTTCCGAGTTTGAGTCCCATCGTATGCATTAAGAAATATTTTTACAATTGCCGAAATATAGGATGGTGGTTATTTTAAAACATTCTGAAGAATTCTATCGTTCTTTTTCTTTTTTCAAAATTTTAGTTTCTTGTCTTCCTGTTTTTTTTTCTTTTATTTTTGTTCTTTTTACTGTAATTAATTTTTGCCTGAAATGAGAATCCTTCATTACTTGTGAGTATCAATGATGTAACTCTCTAAACTTGGGATGGACGTCTAGGCCGGGTTTGGGGTGTTACATTTAGTGGCATTAGAGTCAGGTTTGCCAACACTCGGATTATTTTTGGGCTCATAATGTATGAGAAAGTAGTTTAGTGATAATTTAGTATCTAAACTAATATAGAAACCCTAAAACTTTAGTGAACGACCGAGCCTCTGACGCTAACCCTGTAAGTATTTCTATCCTGTTATAAAGACTGTTGTGGGAAAAAGGTTTTAATGTGAATTAGTAAAATCATCCTACTGGAAGTTTGAACTAATCTGTGCACTCTGACATTATAACTAGATTGTTGTAATGAGTTTGCGCGGTAGTCGTAGACGTGGTATGCGCGGGCGTCGAGGACATCAAGAAGGAGCTCTAGCAGAGTCATCCTCTGTGGGTAGTATGCTCAATTTGAAGACCAGCGAGACTGTTGGTACTCCCACTACTGAGATAAAGTCTCAAACTCTGACGGCTGGGGATGACGCATTATCTCAAGCCATGATTTGAGCATTGGAGAGGGTCGTAGAGACTCATTTGAGATCGAGATGCTGAGGGACGGTTACTGAACGACTTTGATCAAATGGGGCTGAATTATTTAAGGGCGTCAAATGGGTCATTCTTACTGTTGCGAAATACCGGCTCAAGGATACTGAGCGTATTATGAGAGATATTGACTGCACTCCCACTCAGAAATTGAGGGGTGCTGTGTCCCTAGTCTGGGATGAAGTTTATCAGTGGTGGCTGACCGTTGAGCAAGGTGCTCAGCCTGAAAAAGTGAACTGGGATTATTTCAATAACGCCTTCTAGGGTAAGTCTGTGGGGGCGAGTTATGTTGAGGCTCGTCGACGCGAGTTTATGAGCCTAGTTCATGGTGACCGATCTGTGGCGAAATATGAAGCCTAGTGTCTGTGATTGAGTAGGTATGCACGGGCTTTGGCATCATCTGACTACAAAAACTGCGTGAGGTTCGAGGCAGGACTGAGATATGATTTACGGGTCCTGATAGCTCCTTAGAGGGAGCAAGTTTTTGCGGTCTTAGTTGACAAACCAAAAATGGTAGAAAAAGCGAAGCGTACTATGCGTGAGCGACGTGATCGTGAGAAAGATCAGAATAAGATTAAGAGTGATTCGGTCCCTCTGGTTCTATTTTGCGGCTAAGAAGCAAGCAAGATTTGATAGGCCCTCGAGGGCCAAGGCACCAGCGGTAGTGACTGAGATTCAACTGTGCAGTGATTGTGGGAAGCGCCATCTAGGCGAGTGCTGAAGGAAATTAGGAGCATGTCTCCATTGTGGGTCGATGGAGGATCGAGTTAAGGATTGCCCCCGTCGACTAGATCCAGTGCCAGCTACGACATAGACTCTGACTCTAAATTCTATTCGGCCTCCGAGAGAGGTCAGCAACCATTCAAGAGTCATGGTACCGATTCGGGTGGTAATGGATCTGGGAGAGGACAGCGAACACCGGGTAGAGGCGTGGGTCAAGCTGAGGCTTGTCAGCCGACACTGGTTTATGCGGTGAGACGTCACGAGGAGAGCGATGATGCTGATGTCATTGCAAGTACCTTCTTTATTCATTTTGTTCCGTATTATGCTCTCATTGATATTGGCTCTACTCACTCGTACATAGCTAACGTTTTTGTAAATCTAGGTTTAACAACTGAGAATACTGTGAAAGAGTTTTCTTTGATTAGTCATTTTAGTCAATCAATTCGAGTTGATAGAGTATACAGACAGGTACCCTTAGAGCTCCAAGGTATGGTATTTCCAGTTGATTTAATGGAATTACCCTTTAATGAGTTTGATTTGATTTTAGGAATGAATTGGCTCGTTAAGTATCGGGACAGTCTAGACTGTACAACCAAGAGAGTTACTCTGAGATCGATTGAGAATGACGAGGTGGTCATAATTGGTGAGCATCAGGATTACCTCTCTAATGTAATCTCCGCTCTTATAGCAAAAAAGTTAGTCTAAAAGGGGTGCGAGGCATACCTTCCTTATGTATTTGATTCTACTTTCGAAAAGTTATCAGTGGGAGATATTCGTACCGTGAGGGAATTTTCGGATGTCTTTCCTAAAGAATTGCCCAAAGTACCTTTGGATAGAGAAGTGGAGTTTGGAATTGATCTGTTACCAGGTACTGCTCCAGTATCCATTGCGCCCTACCGCATGGCACCGAAAGAGCTGACTGAATTAAAAGCACAACTTTAAGAACTCCTTGATAGAGGATTTATTCGACCGAGTGTGTCTCTATGGGGGGCACTGATGTTGTTTGTTAAAAAGAAAGATGGGTCAATGAAAATGTACATTGATTATAGACAGTTAAACAAATTGACAATCAAGAATAGGTACCCATTATCGAGGATTGACGACTTGTTCAACCAGTTTTGAGGATCGTCTGTCTTTTCTAAAATCGATCTACACTCTGGTTACCATCAGCTTAAAGTCAAAAAGACTGATGTGTACAAAACTGCCTTCAGGACTCGTTACAGACATTACGAGTTTATGGTAATGCCTTTCGGTTTAATGAATGCCCCGGCGGTATTTATGAATTTAATGAATCGGGTGTTCCAACCGTACTTGGATCAATTTGTAGTGGATTTTATCAATGATATCTTGATCTACTCTAAAACTAAAACTAAGCATGATGATCATCTTCTCATTGTACTTCAGATACTCTGAGAAAAATAGTTGTATGCCTAGTTCAGTAAGTGCGAGTTTTGGTTGCAGAAAGTCATTTTTTTGGGTCATGTAGTGATGGCAAAGGGATCCGAGTTGATCCCAAGAAAATATAAGCTACTATTGAGTGGAAACAACTGAAAAATATATCTGAGCTTTGTAGCTTCTTAGGTTTAGCCGGTTACTACTGAAGGTTTGTCGAAGGGTTTTCTCTTATTACATCACCTCTAACGAAGCTACTACATAAGAATGATCTATTTGTATGGTCTGAGGCACAACAATATAGTTTCGATAAGCTCAAGTCCATTCTGACACAGGCTCCATTTGTAGTATACAGTGATGCTTCACATGTCGAGTTAGGATGTGTGCTTATGAAAGATAGTAAGGTGGTCACTTACGTGTCGCGACAACTTAAAACACACAAGGCTAACTACCATACACACGATCTTGAACTGGTTGTGTTTGTTTTGAAAATCTAGAGACATTATCTGTATGGTGAAAGGTGTATTATTTACACCGATCACAAGCATCTCAAATATTTTTAACTCAAAAAGAGTTAAATCTTTTGTAGCGTCAATGGGTTGAGTTACTTAAAGATTACGATTGTACAATAGAATACCATCCAGGTAAAGCTGATCTGGTAGCTAATGCCCTTAGCAGTAGAGCGATGGCTGATCTGAAAGCAATGTTAGTTTGTCTAAGTTTGGTTGAGGATGGGGGACTGTTGGCAGAGTTACAGGTTAAACTAATTTTGATGGAACAGATTTAAGCTAAGCAATTGAGCGATGAGTCCTTAGTTCAGCGATTGCAACATGTTTGTTCAAATGAGACTTCTGATTTTAGCTTGAATAGCGATGATGTGTTATGCTTCAAAGGTCAAATTTGTATTTCCAATGATAAGGAAGTAAGGTATTCGATCCTACAGAAGGCATATAATAGTCCTTATGCTATGTATCTTGGTGAGAATAAAATGTACCGGGATCTTTGAGAGTTTTATTAGTGGCCCAGATTGAAACGGGAGATATCACTTTTGTATCTCACTGTCTGACGTGTCAGAACACCAATTGCTCTCCGGATTGAACCAGTTAAAATTCCACAGTGGAAATGTGAACGGGTAACAATAGACTTTGTTATGGGGTTGCCTTTAACCCCCACTAAGAAAGATTCAGTTTGGGTTATTGTTTATAGGTTGACCAAATCAACCCACTTCATTCCTATATAAACAAATTACTCATTACAGAAGTTGGCTGAACTGTATATCGCCGAAATTGTAAGGCTACACGAAATTTTGGTCTCAATTATCTTTGACAGAAATTCGTGATTTACGTCTCGTTCTAGAAGAAACTCTATAAGGCTTTAGGCACCTGACTTAATTTTAGCGCTGTATACCACCCTCAGACTGATGGGCAGTCAAAGCAAATCATTTAGATCCTAGAAGATATGCTTTGCGTTTGTGTGATAGACTTTAGAGGTAGTTGGGAGGAATAACTACTGTTGGTGGAGTTTGCATACAACAACAGCTTTTAGTCTAGTATTCAGATGGCACCCTACGATGCCCTATATGGTTGTAAGTGTCGTATTTCGTTTTGTTGGACCGAATTAAGTGAACGTCAGATATTGGGTTATGAGCTGGTTTCTGAAACTAAGAGCACTGTGAAAGTAATTCGAGATCACCTAAAAGCAACCTCCAATCGACAAAAGTCTTGTGCAGATTTAAAAAGAAAGGATAAGAAGTTTTCGGTAGGTGATCAAGTGTTTCTAAAGGTATCACCTTGAAAAAAAGTCATTCGATTTGGACACAAGGGCAAGCTAAGCCCGAGGTTTATTGGGCCTTATCATATCTTAAGGCGTGTCAGACCCGTTGCATACCAGTTAGAATTACCGCCGGAGCTGGATCGGATTCACAATGTGTTTCATGTCTTGATATTGAGATAGTATCAGTCGGATCTATCACATATTGTTACTGTCGACGAGGTCAAATTGTGACTGGACTTAACATTCGAAGAGAAACCTATCCAGATCTAAGAACGTGACGTTATGATGCTGAGGAAGAAAAATATTCCTTTAGTGAAAGTCCTATGGCAGAACCACGGTACTGAGGAAGCCACGTAGGAACCGAAGAATCAATCCGACGGCTGTATCCTTATTTGTTTGATTCAAGTAAAATTTTGAGGCTGAAATTTCTTTTAGGGGAAAAAAGTCGTAACGCCCCCAAAATTTAAGAATTTAATTGTGAGAATCTACAATAATTAATTTTTGTATCTCTGGTTCTGTGTTTTGCTTCTGTGTTTAAGGTCTCGGGTTCGAGTGGCATCGTTAAAAGTTTTGTTATTTTTTTAAAACAACCCTTATCCATGTGTTAGGTGGTTAAGTGCAATTCTGGGTAAATCAGTGTCAAGAATGAGCCTGCTGGTTCACTGGTTAAGCATCTGTCTGTATTCTGTCTGGTTCTGAGTTCGAGTCTCATCATATGCGTTAGGAAATATTTTTGCAATTGTCGGAAGGTGGGATGGTGGTTATTTTAAAACATTCTGAAGAATTCTATCGTTCTTTTTCTTTTTCAAAATTTTGGTTCCTTGTCTTCTTGTTTTCTTTTCTTTTTTTTTTCTTTTTGTTCTTCTTACTGCAATTGATTTTTGCTTGAATTGGGAATCCTTGGTTTCTTGTGAGTATCGATGATATAACTCTCTAAATTTGGCCTGGACGTCTAGGCCAGGTTTAGGGTGTTACATCCATTGTTGGCATTCATATGTTTCAATTGCTCTTGTAATTGTCATTCAATCAATAATTATAAAGAATGATCTTGAATAAATCTATTGAAAAATATAGGTATAGAATAAATTGATCAAAATAGAAAGACGCAACTCAAGGACAATTAAATTCGTGGAGTTTTTGGACCAGTGGTCCAAATATCTAAAGGTATAAAGCCTGTGATGGTGCAATTGAAGTAGTTTTGCAATAGCGGAATAAAAATATAAAGTTTTTTGCTAAGTCCTGGAATTGATTATGAAAAGATATAATATTCTTTTGTGGTGGATGCAATAACCTTTAGATATATTATTAAATTGACAATTCATAAAAGATTTAACTTGTGTCTAATGGTATTGTTACAATCTTTTATGAATCACTATATAGTAAAGTTTATATCAAAATCCTTAAAGGATTTAGGATGCTAGAAGCATATTAAAATTTTCAAGAAATTGTTCATTTATATGAATTGAAATAATTTGAACATATGTGGTAAATTTGACTTAGTGAATAGTAGTTGAAGGAGGATTATAAAATGATCCAAAATACCTATTTGTATTTTTATAAAAGAATCATGATTAAAATTTGTTATGATTATTGTTGAATCTCCTAAAAGATCAAAATATATTTCCCCTAAATTTCCCTCACTCATGACTTTTAAAAGAATGGTAATATAAATCCTTATCAAATACATTCAAATAGCCGTTTGAAAAACTAGTATTCAAGATTGAAAATGTAGAGTACGAGAAAATATGTGATGTTTTCATGAGGGGGAGTAAATACGCATTGCACTCTTTTTCCCTTAACCGATGTTTTGTCCGATTGAGTCTTCCTGATAAAGTCTTTAATGAGGCAACATATTATGTGTATTATAGATTGTGTACTCTTTTTCCTTCATTAGGTTTTTATCCCACAAGATTTTTCCTAATAAGATTTTTCCTAATAAGGTTTTAACGAGGCACATTATCTACCAATGGACATTGAAGGGGAAGCGTTATGAATATCTTATTAAGTGGATTTTCATCATGATCAAGATAAAGTTTTGGTGTACTTTAAATTCTAATAGTTATTAGAATTAGATCTTCACTTCTTTTATACTTCTTATGCCTATAAATAGAGGCTCTTATGAAACATTGTAATCACCCTTTTTGATCAATAAAGTACATCCTCTATGGCTTTCATATTTTCTTTGTTCTTTATTCTCTCTATCTCTCTTTATTTTATAACACTTTCCATTTTTATGTTTTGTTATATGTATTTTTAGATTATATATATAATTTTAGAATTTTTATATTTTTATTTTATTTTATTATAATCTTTTAAGGTTTGTATATATTTGGTAAAATAAAATATATATTTTTAAAGAAATGCTAAGAGTCATCTTTTATTGGTTAAAATATGTCAAGTGGCATTCTTTCATTGACCAAAAATGATCAAACTTTTTTTTAACATATGTTAACGTAAGGGTTAAAAACATAACTTATGCATACTATTTTTTTATAAAAAAAATAAACAAAATAATTTAACTACATAATAAATCTCTAGCCTGAGCTATCACTTATTTGGGCAGTATGAGAAAGTGCTAGCAGCCTCTCTCTGGATCTCCCCAAAAGTTTCCAAATTTTGGTATGTATTAAAAGCTATTTTGGCCAATCAATCTACAATTTTATTGCAATCCCTAAAAAGATATTGAATATCCCACGAACCTTAATTCAGCAACAAGTGATGAATATGTCTAATGAGGGCAGAGTTCGAACTTGACAAAGAGAAATTATGAATGGCTTTAACCACCTCCAAGCTATTGGTTTGTATCAATACACCATCATTGCTTTTGTTATAAATGAGAGCTAATCCATCAAGAATACCCCATAGTAGGGGTAAGTATTCGATCGAGTTGGGTGGAATCAAGTCAAAAAATTTTGAGTTAGTTGAGTTGACGAATCCTATTTTAGCAACCAATCTCATTTTTAGATTTTTTTTGAATCGAATCGAGTTAAAAAAACTCGAGTCGAGTTAATGAATCCTATTATTTATACTCAATGTTGCGTTTACATAAACTAATTATTTAACTAGTAGACAAAGTATAAGATTATTTAACTACATAAACAATATAATGGTTTTGCTTTTTAACTTAATGGGTAAATATTTATCGAAACAATGTAGTTTTGTCTTTTCTTATTCGGATTTTTAGATAACTCGAATTGTGTAATTCATGTTCGAGGTAAACTGAAAATTTTTATTTTTTATTCGAGTTAATCCAAATAACTCGAATAACTTGAACTATTTAATTCAAATTTTGAATTTTTTATCGAGTTTTTTGAATCGAATCAGATTTTGCTCACCCCTACCCTATAGTTCAACATAAAAGAGTGAGCAGTTGCCCAAATATTTGTTATATCCCATAATCCAATCCCCGTTTCTATTTCTTATGACTCGCCCTGCCACAACATCCCCTGAAACAATCTAAACCACCCCGTCAATGTATAGTTTGATCCAACTTTTCGACATCTCAATAACTGAGCTTTGCCCATTCCGTCTAGATACATCCTCCCTGTGAAAAGAAACAAATTGTTTTACTCATATATAAGAAATCTTAACAATCTCACATATGTTCCACGAAACACCTTAAAAAAAAACGGTTTCAATTTTTCCAAATCCTCCAAATTAGTAAACCAAATAAACGTAAATAATTATCTATTATATTTAAATAATGAAAAGAAATAAAATAAAAAATATGCCATCAAGTAATTATCTAATATATTTTCTTTTGAGATGAACCCACACCAAATCTTTCGACCCACCAATTTAATTGAAGAAAAACCAAAAAATTAAAATAATAAAATACATAAATAATATGATATAAAGATAATATTGAATTTTTAACTACTACTATTATTATAGTATAATTTCTCCAACTTCGCTTGGGCACATTTCTTTTATAATTTTTTTCTTCAAATTTTATAAATAATATTGTGAACTAAAAGTAATTAACATCAACAATAAAATGTGAATAAATTTTATTTAAACATATTTTTATCACTTGTAACGCATATACATATATATTTTATTATTTTAGGTAAATATTAGATTGCTATCCCCAAATCATTTTTAGTAAACATTTACTTTAAATAAATTTAAATAAAAACTCTTTTTATATAAAAATATCAAACTTTTTATCAAATCAAATGATTAATGATTATATTAGGCATAAAGTATTTTAGATAAAATTATTATTATGATCTTACGACTATGTTTAAATTTAGAAGTATCTATTATTTAGTTTAATATAATTTGGTTCCTCTACATAATATTATTAGTTTGTTGAAATAGTTGATATCTTTTATTATTTATAGTCAAAATGTTGAGCTCGATTCATTTTCTTAAAAATACTCTTTCCAACTTCATGCAGAAATTATATGTATATATATAATGTATAGAAAGGTTTTTTAAGAGAAATTCAAGTAATCATTTTAATCTATATAATTAAAATATTAACTATTTTGATTGATTGATGTCATTATAAAAATGGATTCTCATATTATGTTAAATTAAAATATAAAAACTTAAATCGAGGTAATTTTAAAATGATATTAGTTTGTCTGTGTTGTTTAAATGAATGAAAGAAAAATGTAGGGAATGAAAACAGAGAGTAAAGAGAACCAAATCAAAAGAGTCTCTAATTTCCCTATTAATTTTGCAGAAAGAACAAACATTATCATCAAAAAGAAAGACGTGTGGTCGAGACTGAAAGGCAAATTTTACAAAATTTTCAAAATTTTATATGGAAGCTTATTGTTTTATTATCATTAAATCAGTATTCTTTCAGGGCATTGTCACGCAATGCCCATTAATGGACATCTCCAGATGAAAGCCCTCATTCTTTTAATTAATGATAGGATGAAGCCCAAACCCAGGCATTCAAGTTGGCGAAGTTGATAAAAAGAGATGGTGTTAAATCACACCACCCTTAGTTGGACCACTTTTCACATAGCTCTCATTTTCAGTTTCATAAACTCTGTCCAAACAACCAAACCAAATACCATTTTCTTATTTTTCACAATGAATCTCTCTTTCTCCCTTTAATACGCTTTCACTTCACTCCAGCGAAGCAAAAACTGAAGGTTTTGACATCTAAACAAATACTTGTACAAAGAAGTATGCATGTGGGTTATACAATTGCCACATGAGGTCCCCTTATAATACTCATCTTTTCCATTTAATCTACTTACCATTTCTTTTCTTATAATGCCATTATTTGACTTATAAGAGTTTAAGCTATGCCATTTCCTTCAAAACCACCTACATATGTTCGCAATGGACAAAAACCATAGGGCCACACTTTTTTTCTTTAGATACCTTTAAGTAAATAATCATTCGTTGAAGTCTAAAAATTCACTTAAAATTTAAGAAGATTTGAATGAAAATATTAGGCGCAAAAAATAAACTTAGATAATAGAAAATAGACCAGACTCATTTTATAAGTTTATAATGATTTATATTCTGTTATTTATAACGTTTTATATTACATTATTTATAACATATAAAATTTAAATCTATAGTATTATATATTAGTACCATAATGTAAACATTAAAAAAATCTTAAGATGTCTATATATAAAATTTTAATAAATAAAAATTATTAAATTAAAAATAATATAAATATACATTTTTAAAATTTAAAAATAATATGGATGAACATAAAACGGCCTTGGGTTAGCAAGTTACAAATATGGGCAGGCTTGGGCAAACGGACTTGGGCAACCACAAAGCATGTTAATTTCATACTTAGGCCCGACTCAAACCTGACCTAGTCTGGCCAATGAACAGCTCTACAGTCAACTATAAAAAGACCCAAAATAAAACTTTTGCAATTTAAGCAGTCACTCACGTTACATAGTTCGGTCATTTTAGTCACTCCTATTAAAATCACAAATGATAAGTTGACATGATAGTTAAAAAAATCGATATAATAACAAATTTAACCCTCAATTTTTACATATTATATCGATTTAGTCATAATTTTAAAATTTAACACTCAAAATTTACAAATGTTCTCAATTTGATCCTAATTCTAAAAATTTCAAAGAATATATAAAAATACATAGATATTTTCAAAATATATAATAATAAATTTAAATTTTATATTAATATTAAATAAAATAATTATTTTAATTTTAAATAATAATAATAACCCTCCCCACCTCGTTCTAAAATAGCCCTAATTGTCTCACATTAAATCAGACGAAGGTGGAGAGGAAAAGGGATGGTGGTGGGGGAAGGAGAGGGGTTGGGGAGAAAGGATTTTTATTTAATATCAATATAATTATTTTATTATTGATATAAATTTGAATTTTTAAAAAATATTTATATGTTTTTTTTGAATTTTTAGAATTATGATCAAATTGAGAACATTTGTAAATTTTGAGGGTTAATATTTTAAAATTATGACTAAACTGATATAACATGTAAAAGTTAAAGGCTAAATTTGTTATTATACGAATTTTTTAATTTCCACATCAGCTTGTTATTTGTGATTTTAACGAGAGTGACCAAAATGACTAAACTACGTAACATTGGTGCTTAAATTACAATTTTTTTTTATTTTAAGTACCTAAAATGAAATTTTTAATAGTTAGATGACTATTTATTAATTTAACCTTTTTTATTTAATAAAAAAATGACCTGCTAATCAACCATTAGCGTACATGCCCTTCTCTCTTTTCTATTATTTTAGTGTTTTAAACAAGTATATCGAGCCAATTGTATAATCCTCCCCATTGCATTGGCACTCAGAGAAAATGAAAGACTACACTAAGATTTGTTTGGACAGAAGAAAAGTGTAATTACTATTCACACTCCTTGTAATTATAAAGAATTATAATTCTTTAGACGTGTTTACTTAACAAGTGTAATTACATTGTAATTCTATGTCATGTTTGGTAGTACAACTTGTAATTTCAACATTACATAATTTATATTTTTTAAAGTATTAATTACCATAAAATTTATTAATATTATAAAATAATTTCTAAAAAATAACAAAAACTAAAATTAAATCATCATATATTATGTTCCTCTAAAAAGTAGTTGATAATATGATTTCTAATAAAAGTAGCAAAAAAATAAACATCATATGCAATTTTATCTAATTGTTCTATTACATATTTTTTGGGTTATTCCTCTTTCAATTTAACATATACTCCTTATCATTATATGTTAGTCCTTGATTGAGTTCATCATCATTTGAATTTGAATATGCATAATTATAATCATCAAGATCTCCTTCCATATATTCTACAAAGTATGGATTATCTCAATTCCCCTTATGATTAAAGGTATGAAATATGCAACATGCTATTACTATCTTATGCTATACTAAGCTGATGTTGTTAATATGAGAAATGTTTGTTTAGAATAACAAATATATTATCAACCATATTTTGAAGCTCCCAAATGTCTCAAATTAAAGAGTTCACAAGTTACCTTTGGTGCTTATGTCTAACACTATTCTCTCAAATGGTACCATACCCAACAATACTGTGTAAGGAAACCTTTTTATTTGCATAATTAGCATTGATATTATAATATTTGAGTTCATAGACTAAATAGTATATAACTTTAATTATAAAAACTTATATAAACTTAATTTGAAGAAAGACGTATGCTAGGATAAATACCTTTTATAATATGTAAATTAAGTAAAAATAAAATAAAATTTATTGTACATAATCTTTATAAAGAAAAGGATTTATAAATTGTCCAAAACTTTCATAACACTTCTATTTTTCCATAACTTTATAAAATTGTTTTTCTTATAAATAAGTTATAATAATAATAAATAACGTGACATTTTTTTATGAATAAGTATATTTTTAGGAATAATAAAAGTTGTTCTATACACACCACAAAGTTTAAGGTCGGTTTTATCCTTTATGTCTATTTCACCATGGATCCTAGTAACCTTCTGGAGACCTTTTGGCTTCCTACGTAACTCCTTATATGGGATAAGCTCGAAAGTCGACAAAGGCACTTCCCAAGTAGGCAATACGAGAAACTCGTTTCCCCAAATAAACAATGTGCATTTGGGAGCATATACCTCATTGATATTGATGGTCGTAAAACAACTAAAAATTCGACTAAGGCAAGCGCACCTATCGAACAGTAGTATATTTGTGGTGAGACCGGAAATATTGTATCCACGAGGACTAAAAGTATTAATAATTACTATCTTTTTATTATCTGGCCTAAGAATGGAAGAGATGTTATAAAACTAAAATTAACTAGCTAACTAAATAAGGTTACGACAGAGATTAAAGTTGGAAATACTTTTTAGAAAACTAATGGAGAAGACAATACCCAAGGAAGAATCCACCTAGACTTCACTTATTACCTCTGAGTTAGATGATTTATTCACTTGACTTAAACCGCAGAAATCACTGATTTATGTTAATATCTCTCTCGAAACTAAAAGCAACTGAATTTAGGTTGATTAATTGAAATCTCTTTCTAATTAAAACCCCTATAGTTGCATTAACTCGATCTATGGATTCCCTTATTAGATTTGACTCTAATCCGGCAAATTTATGTCGTCCTATCTCTAGGATTGCATGCAACTCCGTTTAATTATGAATGATATACTCTTAAACAGGGACTTTTACTCTACTGAATAAGCACATCAAAAACCTGAATTAATAGCTTGGAATATTAAAGCAAGGGTTAAATTCACAATTAAAAATAATAACAAGTATTTATCATATAACTCAAATAATAATAAGATCCGTATTAGGTTTTATCTCCCTTAGGTATTTAAGGAGTTTAGTTCGTATTAATAATGGAAAACATCTCAAAGTTTGGAAAATAACAAAGCATAAAGAAACCCAAAGAACTTCTAGGAAATTGGATGGAAATCTTCAGTCTTGATGTAGATCCTGCTTCTGAGGTGATTCTGATGGCTGTCCATGAGTATTTTCTGCCTTTACCTCTGCGCCTCCCCTTTAATCCTCTTCTAGGGTCTTTAAATAGACTTTGGAATACCCAAATTAGCCCAAAATTGGCCTTTTCCAATTAGAATTAGACATAGGCTCGACAGGGATACGGCCGTGTGCCATGCTTATGTGAAGGTGCTTAGGCCGTATGTAATTCTGACTTGGTTTTGTGTCGACAAGGCCATGACAAACGGGCGTGTGGTCTACCCGTGTGTCACACACAGGCTTGTGGATCACCCGTGTGGAAGTGCCTAGGCTGTATGCCATGCTGAATTAGGCTCATTTTGTCCGTTTTTGGCCCGTTTCTTGCTCTTTTCGCCTTTCAATGCTTGCCTAAGTATAAAACATAAATTTAAAGTATTAGGAGCATCGAATTCAATGAAACCAAGGAAAAATCATCCATAAAGATGCCAAGCATGGGGTAAAAATATGTATATATTACAGTTTATCAAATATCCCCACATTTAAGCATTTGCTTGTCCTCAAGCAAAATCCTCAACTCACAATTAAAATAAATTCTTCTTAACTTATAATTCTCATCAATAATGTTTGAAATAATTCATAAGTAATCATACATTAAGAGCTTAACTAAAAGAACATTAAAGTTTCAAACAATTCAAATTGAACATTTCAATCATGAAATCGTAGTTATCCCCCTTTATCTAAGTAATTACCTTTAATTCCAAATCGACAAGGGTTGCAATCCTCACTAAAGATTAACTCAAATCACTCTAAGTGTTTAAGGTTCAATAATTAAGCACTCAATAGTCAAACATGAAAAGTTATTACCATAGGCTTGCATGAAAATCAAATCTCCACCACTATAATGAGATGATACACAAATCAAAAGGTCTTTAACTGGGTTGTAATGGGGCTTGGGTTAAAAGTGTGGATAAAGACTAAAACAGAGGGTTAGAATCGAGATTAATTTAATAGGTTACCAAACTTAAAAAAAATAAAGCTAATCACTGAATTACCGACAAGTGTTAAATTAACACTAACCAAAACTAATGAAGTGAGCTTTTCTCTCAATATAATAACTTACTTATCCAAGCTCTTTAGAAAATATGTAATTGAATGAATATAAATATAAGGTTTTTTTTCTTTAAAATAAGAACAAAAACAAGTACTTAAATGGAAAGTACATAATAAGAAATAATTCAGCAACTGGAATGAACGAACATAGTTAGGTAACTAGTCAAATCAAATCTCGATAAAAAGGAGTCAATTAGAAGGGAGAAATTCTTAACGAATCAAAAAAGGTTAAGTCACGGGTTAATATTAAGAGGAAAATCAAGAAACAATAGTTAAGGCTCGAAGGGGTTTACTAGGGGTCAATTGTGTGGGTAGGCTTTTTTATGGGTTAAAACCTAAGTGTCTTTATCATTTTAGTATATCAAATCAAAGGTGTGGTCTCGACATGTATAATTGATGCAAGTTCTAGAATAACAAATCAATGTTGACACACTCATAACCAATAAAATTAGCGAGCAAGAAAGATATATGCTCTAAAAGGCTCAAAATCTCACAAAAATTATGGGTATTTGATGCCAATCCTGTAAATTCAAAACTTCAAGATAAAACATTAATTCAGGGAAACAGCTTAACAAGTTTAATTCTTAAAAGTCAACTTATCATGCTTGATCCCCTAATGTCTTAAGGTTTAAACAATCAATGCACGATTACCTATGATTTAATTCAAAACATATCAATCAAAATCATAAATCAATCCAAACTGACTCTAATAATGATAAGAGAAAATTATTTGAGAACGAGATAAAAATTCAGGGATTTTCTGATAATAACATAAATAAACTCCCCACGCTTAAGATGTACATTGTTCCCAATGTACAAAGATAGATAATAGTAATATAATCATAATATTAGAAGAGAGTGAGAGAAGCGAAACTACCCTGAATTTTTGGATATAATCCTTGAAAGAGCAGAAACGGGTTTAGAGACCTTGAAAATGATGTGTATGTGACATGTAGACAGAGGTGAAGGTGGTGGTAGAGGTTGGGTTCCACAATCACAGTGCCCAGCGAAGAGGTTATCGTGGTGGTCGGTGTTGTGGTGGCTATGGTCGTGGTCGAGTAGGACATGTCAGTCGTGAAAGATTGTTGGTTTATTCCTGAGTAGCACCCATCAACTAAACCTTGTAAAACTGCGATGCCATCAGTAATGTTTAGGGGATTTAAATCGATAGGGATATTATGGTTGGTAATAATGAAATAACTAGATAAAAGGAAATTCAAATTATACTAATAAAGGTCTTTTAAGAAAATGATAAATAAAGATAAAAAGCAATGCAAAAATAAAAATAAAAACAAATCGAAAAATAAATGGACTCAAAAGTCCTCATCGACAGTTGAATCCTGAGGTGATGATGCTGGAGGTGATATGTTATAGAGTCGTCTCGATGCTATCAAATCGCTGAGTGCAATATTGCTCAAAGCAATGAAGGTGGTCAGAGATGTCAGACAGTTAAGCTGCCGCATGAACTGGTCAGTGACTTGGTGGCGGTTGAGAAGGTGGGTCCTTCATAAACCATAATTTATACATATTTTTACCCCATGCCTAACACATTTATGGATGGTTTCTCCTTATATTTGGTGAATTTGATGCTCCTAATCCTTTAATTTCATGTTTTATACTTAAGAGAGCATAGAAAAGTAAAAAGAGTGAGAAACGGGCCAAAAACGGAGAGAATGGACCCACATGAAAAAACAACACGGCTGGGACTTCCTCACACGGGCGTGTCACACGGTCGTGTCAATTTGGCAGGATCGAAGCACGACTTACACGGGTGGATCACATGCCCGTACCCATTTAACAGCCTTGACCACGCCCTTCAGTAATCACACACCGAGCGTGTCCCTGCCGAACCCAAGTTTAGTCCAATTTGGAAAAGGCCAATTTTGAGGGCTCTTAGGCACTCAAAAGCCTATTTAAACATTTGAAGAGGCACTTAGGAAGGGGGATGCAGAGTAGGAAGTAAGGAATTACTCAAGGAAAGCCGATTGATCCATCTCAAGAGTCGAATTCATCATCAAGACTGGAGATCTCCCTTCAAGTTCCTTCAGGAGTTTTGGGCTTTCTTATGTTCTGTTATCTTTATGCTTTTGAGACGTTTTCTTTCATAAGTATGAACTAAACCCCTAAATACCTAGGGGGAATGAAACCTAAGATAGATCTTGTTATTATTATCTAAATTGTATGATAAATATTTGACTTGTTCTTAATTATGTGTTCTTAATTCTTGTTTTGATATTCCAGGATATTGATTCAAGTTAAGATCTTATTCAGAGGGGGAATAGATCTTGTCTAAGAGTAAATTTGTCATAATTAAGCGGAGTTGATTGCGCGCCTAGAGATAGGGTGACAAGATTTTGCCGGATTAGGGTGAAACTTAATAAGAGAATCCATAGATCAAGTTAATACAATTCTAGGGTGTTAATTAGAAAGAGATTTCAATTATTCAACCTAGGGTTAGACGTTATTAGTCTTGAGAGAGATAATAATATAACTTAGGGATTTCCACGGATCAAGTCAAACTAATAAATCGTCTGATTCAGAGTCAAATAACAAGTGAAGTCTAAGTGGATTTGTCCTTAGGTATTGTCTCAATCAATCGAATTTTACCAAAAGTATTTTCCCAAGTTTTTCTTTCTGTGCATTCTTAGTTAGTAATTAGTTTAGACAACCAAACCTTTTAAATTTTAGGCTAGATAATAAAAAGGAAGTAAATACTAGTACTCGTAGTTCCTTTGGGTTCGACAATGCTGTCTTGCTAAACTATACTACTGTTTGATAGGTACACTTGCCTTAATCGTGATAATATGTTAGTCTCAAGAACGTTTCATTTATAAATCTTTAAAACTTGTTACGAATATCACGCATCAAGTTTTTGGCGCCGTTGTCGAGGAACTAGGATATTAGCAAAACTCAATTTTTATTACTTTAGCCACTTTACTTTTATTACAATTTAAATTTTTATTTTCTTTTCTAATTTTCCTCTTATTTCCTTCTGACAGGTTTTTCTAGTTTATGACCAGAAAAAACCTGCCAGGACTACTACTTTTTGACGGTGACATCGACCACACAGTTAACAGAAACCGGAGAGAAATAAGGCGAAGCCTAAGATACATAGAGGACGAACAAGAGGACGATTCTTCAACCATAACCGAGGAGATGGCTGAAACTAAGAAAATCCGCTACCTCCTGTAATTGCTGTTAATCAGAATCCTGCTCCGCGCACTATGTTTGATTATGCTAAACCTTCTTTAACAGAAACTGAATCGAGCATAGTTAGACCGGCTGTAGCCGCAAATACTTTTTAACTGAAACTTAACACAATTCAAATGATATAATAGTTTGTTCAGCTTGATGGTTTGCAGGACGAAGATCCCAACACTCACTTGGCAAACTTTTTGGAACAATTTGATACATTTAAAATTAATGGCATTTCTGATGACGCCATTCGACTTCAGTTATTCCCTTTTTCATTGAGAAACAAAGCTAAATAGTGGTTAAACTCGTTGGCAGGGCAGTTAATCAGTACTTGGGAACAAATGACCGAAAAGTTTTTATTAAAATATTTTTCACCGGCTAAAACGGCTAAATTACATAATGATATTTCTTTCTTTGTGCAGATGGATTTAGAAACACTCTACGACGCATGGGAGAGATACAAGGACCTCTTGAGAAGATGCCCTCACCATGGGTTACCGCTTTGGCTACAGGTTCAAACCTTTCATAATGGCCTGAATCCTTCGACTCGACAAATGGTTCACGCAGCTGCTGGCGGAACCATCAATAATAAGACATCTGAAGATACCAATAAATTTATAGAGGAGATGTCACTTAATAACTATCAGTGGCAAGTCATGAGGATAAAGCCAACGAAAACAGTCGGTGTTTATAACGTCGATACGATCACCATGCTCTCTAATCAGGTAGAACTCTTGAATAAGAAAATTGGTGGTTTCCTTAGTTCTTCACAGGTTCATCCAGTAATGCAATGCGAAGCAAGTGGAGATGGATCAAGCAGTTCAGAATACCCACCTTATGGCCACAACATGTAGCATGAACAGTTAAATTACATTGGTAACAATCCTCAATCTCAAAACAATCCCTATAGCAATACTTACAGTGCAGGTTGGAGGAACCACCCTAATTTTTCATAGGGAGGCCAAAGGAATTAGAGACCACCACCTCCAGGCTTCCCAAAACCACCCTACCAATAAGAGAAAAAACCAAACCTTGAGGAGATGCTAACAAAATTCATCTCAGTGTCAGAAACTCGTTTTCAGAATACTGAGACCGCACTTAAAAATCAACAAGCATCAATCCAGGGGCTCGAAACTCAGATTAGACAGCTCGCCAAGTTGATTTCTGAACGACCACAAGGTAGCCTGCCAAGCAACACTGAATCTAACCCAATGAAGCAACTCAACGCGATTTCCATTCAAGATGAGGAAGGGCTAGTTGTAGAACCAAGGCCAGAAACGGTCGTAAGCATAGGTAAGGATGAGGTAGGCCACAATGAGCCAAAGCCGGTGATTACAAAATATAAACCTCGCGTGCCATACCCCAATGTGACAAGGAAAGACCACTCAGATGAACAATTTGGTAGATTCTTTAAACTTCTAAAGAAACTACATATTAACTTACCATTTATTGAATCCCTTTCGCAGATGCCAAACGCAGTCAAGTTTTTAAAGGAGCTTCTGGAAAATAAACGGAAGTTAGATGAAGCATCGCATGTGGAGCTGAACGTGGTCTGCTCAGCCATTCTACAAAATAAACTACCTAACAAACTAAAAGATCTAGGGAGTTTTACAATTCCTTGTTTAATTGGTAGTTTAGATTTTAATAATGCGTTGGCTGATTTAGGGGCTAGTATCAATGTTATGCCTTACAAATTATTTAAGCAACTAGGTCTAGGGAAACCCAAATAAACTAGGATGAGCATTCAATTAGCAGATAAAACTATCAGATTTTCTAGGGGTATTATTAAGTATGTACTCATTAAAATTGACAAATTTATATTCCCAGTTGATTTCGTTGTTCTAGACATAGAGGAGGATAGCAATGTCCCTATAATTTTAGGAAGGCCCTTTTAGCAACCGCCAGAACAATTATTGACGTTGGCACAGGTGAACTCACACTTCATGTGGGAGACGAAACAATCACCCTTCAATCCCGTAATTCGAATAACACATCGAAAATTAAAGGTGACTGTACAAATCATTTGGCTAAAACCAACCATATAGTGCAACCTTTTGTACAGAAAACAGGTTCGAAGAACATACATAAGCCAAGCAACAACAAAGAACCTATTCGTGAAGAACGAAGGATACAAATCGAGGAGCTAGATGAATGGTGGACATATAAACTGAGAAAACACGATAAACCAAAACCACGCCATGAGGAGCTTAATTCCTCTAAAAATTAGCTTAAAGTTGGAGACAAAGTACTACTCGATGCAGTAGATCCTCGAATCACCACTTCTAAACCAAAAGAAGAAACCCCTCTTACGGTAATTAGTATTTTTCCATACGGTATGGCCGAGGTAAACCACTCCAAATTTTATACGTTCAAGGTAAATGGTACTCGTCTTAAACCTTATGTTGATAAAATTGATAGTAGGGATGAGGAGTGTAAACTCTTCGATTTACGAGATCATGCACCAGAGAAGTAAGTCGATCTTAGACTATAAATAAGCGCTTCTCGGGAGGCAACCCGAGCACTAATAGTATTAATTTCTTTAAATTTGAGTTTTTAACATCTAACATACTAACTGAATCATGATACACAAACTCTCTAAATACCACACGGCCAGAAACACGGGCGTGTCTTAGGCCGTACAAAAATAAGGAAAAATTTTTCCCACACGGGAAGCGATAAAGTCGCCACGACCGTACGACATGGCCGTGGGCGAACCTGCCAAAACAACACGGGCGTTCGACACGCTTGTACCTCAAAACCGTAGGCTCAAAAATTAGGGCACATGGGCGTGTCCCACGGTCGTGTGCCCTAAAATCTATAAAAACCCCTCACTAATCATCATCTCCCTCCCCAAAAATCCCTAACCCTAGCCGCTGCAACTCCACACGCCCTACCCCCCACACCCGTGTGCCGCCTATAATACCGATTTCAATGCCCCAAGTTCTTTTTTTTTTTGCATTTGTTTATCTTTTCTCTCTATCTCCTTTGAATATTTTAAATGAATTCTCATAGTTAGAATAATATAATACTTTTGCTTGTTTATAAGAATTTTGTCATTTTAGTTACTCCATTATGCTCTATTTTTTTCATTTTTCCTAGTTTCATGAAATTTATGCTTCCCATATACATTCATTCATATTTCTGTTACATTATTCCAATAATACTATAACTTGATACATTTAGTAGTTTTGTTTACTTCATCCACTACGTAAGTCTCATGAATCTTCATATTTAGTTTTGTGCTTCTGTGCTATTTTTGGGACGTATTGGTTGAGTTTCGATTTTTCAATGTAGGTACAATGTCATCATCACATGGTAAGAAGACGACTGTTCCCGCCTCGAAGAAGCGAAAAGGAGCAGCGTCATCCTGGGGTCCCATCTCAGAAAACTGACACCTCTTCCTCATCCATCAAGAAATCAGGAGGAACTTTTTAAGATACTTCGGGCCCGACCTTTAGGTGTGGGCCGCTGCATTGACTGGACCATGCTTGAACAAGTTCAATTGGCTGACGATGTCCGAGCCCTCCTGACAACCGATCCATGGGAATTCTTCTTTGTGATCATCGAGCCGACGTACCTTGATATTACACTTGAACTTTGCTCGACCTTCCATGTTCAAGATGTCATGACCAACTTCGATGACCCTGGAACGGTCCAGTTCCGTCTCGGTAGTTTAGTCTGCCAGTTAAGTGTGCCCGAGTTCGGTATCGCTTTGGGCCTTTATACGGAGGAGTTCATGGAAGACAACGAGCTCAACACCCTCCATCGCCACATCAACTACTCCTCTTCGAAGTGTTGGGATGCTTTGGTCCCTAGCTCGGCTTCCTACGATCCCAGCCGCTCCAAGGTATTGGCTATCTCTCCCTCCTTGAGGTACCTACACGCCATCTTGGCACACACTTTGACAGACCGGCGAGAGAGCATCGGCGCTGTCAACACTCACGACACCTACTTTCTATGGAGTATGGCGAATAGGCACATCTTCGACCTCGCCTACTTCATTGCCCTTTCTATTCGCCACCAGTTGAAGCGGCATCGGAGGGGGGTTATCTCTATTGGCCCCTACGTAACTCGGTTGGCTCGACACTTAGGGCTTTTCAACACAGCAGCCCAATCATCCTCCCTCACTTTCATCTGCCAGATGTCTCCACAGGGCATCTCGAGCATGTTACATATGAGGATGATTGAGAAGCGTCGAGAAACCCACCCTCCTCAGTATCGCCTCGCCCAGTCCACCGAGGAGGAAGACCCCGAGGACATTATTGATAATGTCCCTCCACGTCAAGAGGACCCACCGTCTCAGCCACCACCTCCTCATCATCTAGTTCATGTGGCGGCTTTATACACTGACATCTCTGAACGCCTTACTCAATTCGAGCAATAGTATTTTCGACGCTTCAATAACATTGATGCTACTCTATAGTAGATTTGTCAGCACTTCCACATCTCATCGCCACCCCCACCTCGCGAACCATCTGGTGATAAAGATATTTAAAAACTTTTATTTATTATTTTATGCTGTTCCTTTTATTTTCATTTAAGACTACTTTTTATTTTTCTTTCACCTTATTTTTATTAGGTTTTATAATTATTATTCTACAATTTTTAATTTCGGCTAATTCATTACAAGTACTTATTCTTCCTTATATATTTCCTAAAAGAGTTCTTGATTCTATCACAGTTATAAAGAGCTCCAAAGCTCACTATTACTCAGGAACTTAAAACTCCACTGAGAAAGGTTTACCACGACTGTCATGCCCTGCTTAACCACGACCATAGCTAACTTAAGATATAATATTCTTTTGGCGCAGCATTTGTGGAACCCAACCTCTACCACCACCGGAATATCTTCCTTCACCCTCATCATTGCTTTGGCCGATTATTCTCCATAACCCCAATTCAAGGAGTTCATTCATCATTCAGGAAGTTTCACTTCTCTCCTTATCTTATGATTATCAATCTATCTTTTTCAATATATCTATCTTTGTACATTGAGGGCAATGTACATCTTAAGTGCGGGGGGTCTTTCATATCGTCATTAGAAATCCCTGAATTGTGTCTTATTCTCATGTGATCTTCTCATGCCATGATTAGAATGTATTTTGATTAATTTATGATTTTTATTGATACGTCTTGAATTAAAACTTAGGCATTTATGCATTGATTGTTTAAACTTTAAGATATTAAAGAATCAAGCAAGATAAGTTGACTTTTGAATTTAAAATTTTATAGGTTGTTTCTCCCAAGCTTAGGTATTATCTTAAGTTGAAATTCACAGGTATAAACATCAAAAAGTCGTAATTTTGTGAGATTTTAAGCCTTTAGAGCATCTACTATTTCTTTCATGCTCACTTTTGTTGTTGCTTTGAGTGCGTCAGTATTGAATTGTTATTCTAGAACTTGCTTGACTATGCATGTCAAGACCACACCATTTGATTTGATATGTCAAAATGACAAAGGCACTTAGGTTTAACCAACTCACTCCATAAAAGCCTACCTTCATAATTAACCCTTAGTAAACTCCTTTGAGCCTAACAAGCCATTAATTGATTTACCCTCAATATTAACCCATAAACCATTATTGTTGAAATCCCCTAATTTGATCCCTATTTTTTTCAAGATTTGATTTGAACTAATTTCTTAGCTATGCTTTGCTCTTCTACGTATTTGACTTGTTCTTAAAAAAAATTCATACTTACATATTATTAGTAATTCGGTAGTGTTGAGCCGCAGTATCTAAATTCCATCTTTTGAGAAAAAGCTCACTTGTACTCGATTGATGTTTAATTACTTTTTCCAGTTAGGCAATTTTTCAATTTAATCTCAATTCTAACATTTTCTTTCAGCTTGTGACCACACCCCCTAACCAAAGCCACGTTACAACCCTTTAAAGACCTTTTGATTGATGTTCATTTCAATATATAGTGGTGGAGATTTGATTTTCATGCAAGCCTATGGTAATGACTTTTCATTATTGACTATTGAGTGCTTCCTGTTTGTCCTTAAACACCTCAAGTGATTTGAGTGAATCTTTAGTGATGATGTGAAACTCTGTGATATTTTGAGTCAAAGGTAATTACTTAGATGAGGGGAGACACCTATGCTTTCATGATAAAATACTCAACTTGGAATGTTTTGGAACTTTGATGTTCTTCAATCAACTTCTCAATGTATGATTACTTATGGATTATTTTGAGATATTATTAATAAGAATTATAAGTTAAGAAGAATTTATTTTGATTGTGAGTTGAGGGTTTTGCTTGAAGACAAGCAAATGCTTAAGTGTAGGGGTATTTGATGAACCGTAATTTATACATATTTTTACCCCATTCCTAACACATTTATGGATGGTTTCTCCTTAGATTTGGTGAATTTGATGCTCCTAATCCTTTAATTTCATGTTTTATACTTAGGAGAGCATAGGAGAGTAAAAAGAGCAAGAAACAGGCCGAAAATGGAGAAAATGGACCCACATGGGAAAACAACACGGCCTGGACTTCCTCAAACGGGCGTGTCACACGGCCGTGTCAATTTGGCATGATCAAAGCATGAATTACACGGGTGGATCACACACCCGTGCCCATTTAACAGCCTTGACCACGGCCTTCAGTAATCACACACGGGCATGTCCCTGTCAAACCCAAGTTTAGTGCAATTCGGAAAAAGCCAATTTGAAGGGCTTAAGCAATCCAAAGCCTATTTAAACACTTGATGAGGCACTTAGGAAGGGGGATGTAGAGTAAGAAGCAAGGAATTACTCAAGGAAAGCCGATTGATCCATCTCAAGAGCCGGATTCATCATCAAGACTGGAGATCTCCCTTCAAGTTCCTTCAGGAGTTTTAGGTTTTCTTATGTTTTGTTATCTTTATGCTTTTGAGATGTTTTCTTTCATAAGTATGAACTAAAACCCAAAATACCTAAGGGCAATGAAACCTAAGATAGATCTTGTTATTATTATCTGAATTGTATGATAAATATTTAACTTGTTCTTAATTATGTGCTCTTAATTCTTGTTTTGATATTCCAGGATATTGATTCAAGTTAAGCTCTAATTCAGAGGAGGAATAGACCCTGTCTAAGAGTAAATTTGTCATAATTAAGCGGAGTTGATTGCGCGCCTAGAGATAGGGTGATAAGATTTTACAGGATTAGGGTGAAACCTAATAAGGGAATCCATAGATCGAGTTAATGCAATTCTAGGGTGTTAATTAGAAAGAGATTTCAATTATTCAACCTAGGGTTAGACGTTATTAGTCTCGAGAGAGATAATAATATAACTTAGGGATTTCTACGGATCAAGTCAAATGAATAAATCATCTAATTCAGAGTTAAATAACAAGTGAAGTCTAGGTGGATTTGTCTTTAGGTATTGTCTCAATCAATCGAATTTTCCCAAAAGTATTTTCTCAAGTTTTTCTTTCTATGCATTCTTAGTTAGTAATTAGTTTAGACAACCAAACCTCTTAAATTTTAGGCTAGATAATAAAAAGAAAGTAAATACTAGTACTCGTAGTTCCTTTGGATTAAACAATCCGGTTTTGCTGAACTATACTACTGTTCGATTGGTACACTTGCCTTAATCGTGATAATAAGTTAGTCTCAAGAATGTTTCATTTATAAATCTTTAAAACCTGTTACGAATATCACGCATCAGTCCTCCTAAAATGCAGGGATATCATCAAGATTATCCTTGGCATTATCCTCATCGGTAGCTCGTGCAAGTCGTTACTGAAGAGGTTCAAACCCACGACGACGCTCAATCATTCGCATATGGAGCATACTTTGGATGCCCTGTGGGGACATTTGACTAATGAGAGTGAGCGATGAAGACTGCACCACTGTATTCAAGAGCCCAAAATATCGCGCTAGACGGGTCACATATGGGCCTATGTTGATGACTCACTTTCGGTGTCGTTCTGTTTGATGGCGAAAGGCAAGGGCAACGAAGTATGCTAGATAAAAAATATGCCCCTACCTTATGCTCCACAGGAAGTATGCGTCGTGAGTGTTGATGACGCCAGTGCTCTCTCGCCTCCTAGTTAATGTGTGCCAAAAGGGCATGGAGATAGCACAGAGCTGGAGCTAAAGCCGATGCCTTTAAACGACTAGGATCATAAATGTCTGTAGCAGGTATGAGGTCTATCCAACATGATGAAGGTGAATGATGGATGTTGCGGTGGAGGTGGGGAAAATTGTCGGCCTCCATGAATTCTTCTGTATAGAGTCCTAAGGCAGCTCCAAATTTTGGAACACTCAGTTGTCGTTACTGTCCTGGGTCATCATGCTCCGCCATTACTACCTGTAACTGGAAGGTCGAGCCAAGCTCCAAGGTGAACTCTAAATATATTGGCTCGATGATATCAAAGAAGCGGTTCCATAGAGAGTGGTAAGGAGGGCCCGAACTGAATCAGCAAGGTGGATCTACTCTAATGCGGCCCACTCAATGTAACGCCCCACACCAAGGGGTCGGGCACATAGGATCTGAAATAATTCCTCCTAGTGCCCTGGTAGAAATTGGAAGAATGGATGTCGTATCTCGGTGGTGGGACCTGAGGAAGATGTCACTCCTTATCACTTTTTTAATTCAAGAGCTGCAGTTTTCTTGCCTTTTGGGATCGTTATAATGTCTACAAATAAAAACACATGATTTGAGTCAACATAGAAACCAACCAAGTAAGAACAAACATCTAAATGCAACATAATCAGGCAAACGAGAGAAGTAGAATCGTAATGACTAGTGGAGAACTAACTAATGGAGTACTAAATATGTATAAACATGATACGAAATAACTCAATCAAAGCAAATGACCCGAAAAAGAAAAAAACTATGCATCATCTAGCAAATGTTCAAAATGTTCTTAAGTAGCAAATCAAAAAAAATTAAAACTAAGTAAGAATCACAAATGACAGTAAAGTATTAGTAGATAAAAATGATATAGAATAGTTATAAACAAATATAGGTAATAATAGTCAACAAATTAAATAAAATAAATGAGTAAAATAGTATAAAAAGGTTAGAAGTACAAGAGAGGAAAGCGAGAATGGTGGGGTCGGCGGAGTCGTGCGGTGGCGCCTGGTGGTTGGAAAGGGAGGGGAAAAAGAATGGAGAAATGAGAGAAGGGAGAAAGAAAAATGAAGAAAGAGGATGGGGGTAAAGAAAATAGGGAAGTAGTGGGAAGAAGAAAGGAAAAGAGAAAAATGAAAGAAAAGTGAAGAAAAGGAAGGAGAAAGAGGGTGGCTGGTTGGAGAAGATGATGAATAGTGAAGGGAAATGAGAAGAAATTATGGTTAGGGGCAAATAAAAGGGGGCCACAGTCGTATAGGCCTCGTTTTAAGCCACACGGTCATAGCCCACGCCCGAGTGGTATGCTCCCATCCCGTGTTTTTTGCGAACTCGCAGTCAGTATCACACATGGTCCCTTAGACACACTCGTGTCCTCAGGCCGGGTAGTGCGCACGGCCGCGTCGCACTGCTGTGTGCATATTCGTTCGCTTCTCCCTCGCCCATGTTCAGTATACCACGCCTGTGTTCATGAGTTGTACTTATCAACTAATGATTTAAGTTAGTGTTGCACACGGCCGCGTCGCACGATCGTGTGGTGCTCCCTTCGTTTCGCCCACGCCCATGGTAAGTCCAACACGCTTGTGTCAATTAATCAGGATTGCGCACGGCCTTAAAGCACGGTCGTGGCATCAACCCATGTTCTATTCTGACTTTGTTGAACGTTTCGATCTTTGGGCAAGTTCTCAGACAGCCTCAGGCACGCTCGTGTTAAAAGTCGTGTGTCTCCCACGGCCGCCTCGTACGGCCGTGGCATTTTATAGTAGCCTGTGTTTCTGCTGATTTATTTAAAAAATTAAAGTACAGTTTCAACATGATCTGGGACATGCCCGTGTCCCTTAGCCGTGTCGCACGGTCGTGGCTATTTATCGCAGCTTGTATGCCATCCTGTCTTGGGAAAAATATTTGTCTTGTTTTAAAACAGCCATGGCCACGTCCGTGTTTCCTGCCCGTGGGGATCCACGGCCTAAAGCATGTCCGTGTGCTAGGCCGTGTGTGCTAAGAATACCTACAGTTAGACAGTAAAACAAAAGAAAAAATAAACTAAGTTATTTAGTGGGGTTAATGCTCGGGTTACCTCCCGAGAAGCGGTTATTTAAAGTCTAAGCTCGACTTTACCTTGTGGGAATGTTAGGCGGGTTCGCGGAGCCATAGCTCCTCTCCATTGTCTTTATCCTCACCATTATAAAGTTTAAGATGATGTCCATTTACCTTAAAAGTGCCTTGGGTTGGGTGACTTACCTCTACCGTGCCATATGAAAAGACATTTTGGATTACTAAAGGACCTGACCATCGTGATTTAAGCTTTCCAGGGAACAATTTGAGGCTTGAGTTGTATAACAGGACAAGATCTCCAACTTCAAATTACTTATGCTGCTTTAGACGAGTATTACGGCGGCACTTCATTGCTTCCTTGTATAATCGTGAGTTCTCAAGGCATTAGATCGTCATTCCTCTAACTCGTTCAGCTGTATCAATCTCTTTTCACCTGCGAGTTTGAGATCAAAATTCAAAAATTTTATAGCCCAGAATGCTTTGTGTTCTAGTTCAAATGGTAAATTAAAACTCTTCTCATAAACAAGTCTATAAGGAGACGTTCCTATGAGGGTCTTAAAAGCGGTTCTATAGGCCCATAAGGCATCATCTGGTTTCTTTGCCCAATCCTTCCTATTTGACTCTACAGTCTTTTGTAAGATGCGTTTAAGTTCTTCGTTGGCGACCTCGACTTGTCCACTAGTTTGAGGATGGTAAGGGGTAGCTGTTCTGTGGTAAACTCCAAATTTCTTAAGGGTTTTATCGAATTGAGCATTACAGAAATGAGTGCCCCTATCACTGATAATTGCTTTAGGTGCTCCACATTGAGAGAAAAGTTTCTTAAGGAACTTCACCATTACTCTAGCATCATTAGTAGGTAAGGCTTGGGCTTCCACCCATTTAGACATATAATCAACAGCTACTAATATGTATTAATTCCCAAATAAGCTAGGGAATGGAGCCATGAAATCAATACCCCATATATCAAATATTTCACATGAAAGCATGTACGTTTGAGGCATTTCATCATGTTTAGAGACATTACCTGTTCGTTGTCATTTATCACAAGAAATAACATACCTGTTGGCGTCTTTGAATAGTGTGGGCCAATAAAAACCTAATTCAAGCATTTTATGTGCTGTCTTAGTCCCACTGTAATGTCCTCCAGTCGGTCCTAAGTGGAAATGTTCTAATATCTTCATTGCTTCTGACTTCATGACCCATCTTCTAATAACTTGATCTGTACATATACGAAATAGAAAAGGATCTTCCCAAAAATAGTTTTTCACATCAGTGAAGAATCGTTTCTTTTGCTGATGTGTCAACCCTTTTGGTGTAACGTTAGCAGCTAAATAATTTGCTATATCTGCATACCAAGGTACCTCAGAGTCAGATATGGCGAAGAGTTGTTCTTTAGGGAATGTGTCATTTATCTCATGCTCGTCAAATCCCTTGAGATGTGGGTTTTCTAATCTGGATAGATGATCTGCAGCAAAATTTTCTGCTCCTTCTTATCTTGAATTTCTAGATCAAATTCCTGCAACAACAAAATCTATCTTATTAGTCGAGGTTTTGCATCTATTTTAGTAAGCAGGTATCGAAGTGATGAATGGTCAGTGTAAACGATAACTTTAGATAATATTAAATATGGTCTAAATTTATCGAATGCAAAAACTACAGCCAATAATTCTTTCTCAGTCGTCGTGTAATTTTCTTACGTGGCTGTCAAAGTTTTGCTAGCATAATAGATCGGTTGAAAGTGCTTGTCTCTTCGCTGTCCAAGAACCGTACCTACTGCAAAATCACTCACATCACACATTAGTTCAAAGGGTAAATTCCAATCAGGTGCAACTACAATCGGGGCATTAATTAATTTATCCTTAAGAGTGTTAAATGCTTCTAAATATTCCTGACTAAAATTGAAAGGTACATCTTTTTCTAGTAAATTCGTTAAAGGCTTAGCTATTTTAGAAAAGTCTTTAATGAATCTATTATAAAATCCTCCATGTCCTAAAAAGCTTCTAATAGCCTTAACTGAACTAGGGGGAGGTAGTTTCTCAATAGTATTGATTTTCGCTTTATCAACCTTGATTCCTTTACTAGAAATTTTGTGTCCTAATACAATCCCTTCACGAACTATGAAATGACATCTTTTCCCAATTTAGCACAAGATTCATTTCCTCATATCTCATTAGAACTCGTTTTAAATTTTTAAGGCAAAGATAGAAAGAGTTGCTGAATACCGAGAAGTCGTCCATAAATACCTCCATAATGTCTTCAACGAGTTCATCAAAAATTGCCAACATGCATCGCTGAAAAGTAGCAGGAGTATTACATAAACCAAAATGCATTCGTCGATAAGAAAACGTACTGTATGGACATGAAAATGTTGTTTTCTCTTGGTCTTCAGGAGCTACTGGGATTTGGAAGTAACTAGAGAGTCCATCTAGGAAGCAATAATACATATGCCCAGATAATCTTTCCAACATCTGATCAATGAATGGTAGGGGAAAGTGATCTTTTCTTATGGCATCGTTCAATTTCCTATAGTCAATGCAGACTCTCGATCCCGTGACTGTTCACGTTGGAATTAATTCGTTCTTCTCATTGGCTATAACAGTCATGCCTCCTTTCTTAGGAACAACCTGCACAGGACTTACCCAAGAGCTGTCAGAAATAGGATAAATAATTCCAACATCTAAGAGTTTAATTACCTCTGCTTTCACAACTTTTTTCATATTAGGATTCAGTCGTCTTTGAGCTTGCACACAAGGTTTATATTCATCTTCTATTAAAATTTTATGTGTGCAAAAAGAAGGACTGATCCCTCATATGTCAGATTTTCTAAGCTATGGCTCTTTTGTGCTCCTTCAACACTTAGAGTAACTCGTCATTTTTGGTTGGCTGTAAATCTGAAGCAATAATCACAGGTAATGTGGAATTATTTCCAAGAAATGCATATTCTAAATGATTTTGTAGTTACTTCAATTCCAATTTAGAAGGTTCTTCAACAGAGGGTTTTAACTTTAATTCATTGTTTACCTCAATATCTTCATAGCTCTTATGTCTCAATGAGGGCTCATTGGCATTTAGTTCAGCTTTTATCTTACCTATCGCAGAATCATCGCTATTTACCTCCTTTCCTTGGGCAAGACACGATTCCAACATGTCCTTATGTATGATTTCCTGTAAAGAATCTTGAATAGCATGATCAATAGAGTCAATAAAATAACATGAATCATCCTGTTCCCTAGAAAATCTCATGGCATCATATATTTTAAAAATAATCTCTTCGTCACCTACCCTAAGCATATGTTTACCATCACCCAAATTAATAACAGCTTGAGCAGTGGCTAAAAATGGACGACCTAAAATTAAAGGCACCACAACATCCTCATCCATGTCAAGCATAACAAAATCAACAGGGAATATAAATTTATCTACTTTTACAAGCACATCCTCTATAATACCCCTAGGATATTTACCAAATCTATTGGCTAGTTGAATACTCATCCTAGAGGGTTTCGGTCCCCCAAGACCAAGTTGCTTGAACATTTTGTAAGGCATCAGATTAATATTCACCCCTAGATCAGCCAGTGCCTTTTCAACATTTAAGCTACCAATTAAGCAGGGAATAGTAAAACTTTCTGGATCCTTCAATTTGGTTGGCAGTTTATTCTGGAGTATGACCGAGCATTCCTCGTTTAGCTCTACTGTGGACAATTCTTCAAACTTCATTTTGTTTGTCAAAAGTTCCTTCAAAAATTTTGTGTATGGAGGCATCTGCGAGATAGCTTCAACAAAGGGTAAGTTAATATGCAACTGTTTAAAGAGTTCAAGAAATTTACCAAATTGTGTATTCATGCGGTCTTTCTTCAACTTTGCTGGATATGGGATTCGTGGTCTATACTCCATCGGTACTGAATTTTCATTATTGTCGAGTTTTACCTCTTCTCCTTCGTTTCTGTCAGCTTCTTGTGGTGGCTTCTTTTCAGATTCAGTAACACTTTCTCACTCCTTAGTGTAACTGCTTTCACATGCTCTTTTGGATTGGGTTCGGTGTTACTAGGTAGACTCCCTGTTGGTCTTTCTGAAATCATATTAACCAGTTGTCCAATTTGATTCTCGAGTCCTTGAATTGATGCTTGCTGATTTTTAAGTGCAGTTTCAGTGTTCTAAAAACGGGTTTCCATTACTGAAATAAACTTTATCATCATTTCTTCAAGGTTCGACTTTTTCTCTTGCTAGTAAGGTTGTTGTTGGAAGCCTAGAGGGGGTGGTGATCGTTGATTTCCTTGGCCTCCCCATGAGAAATTTGGGTGGTTCCTCCAACCTGCGTTGTAAGTGTTACTATAAGGATTATTTTGAGGTCGAGGATTATTACCCATATAGTTCAATTGCTCGTTCTTCATGTTGGGGCCATAAGGTGGATATTCTAAATTGTTTCATCCACCTCCACTAGCATCGCACTGTATTACTAGATTTACCTGCGTAGAACTAAGTAATCCGTCAATTTTTCTATTCAAAAGTTCTAACTGATTAGAAAGCATAGCAACCGAATCGATGTTAAAAACATCGACTACTTTTTTCAGCTTTGTCCTCATGACTTGCCACTGATAATTATTCAGTGACATCTCTTCTATGAACTCATAAGCCTCTTCAGGTGTTTTGTTATTGATAGTTCCACCAGCTGCTGCGTCGATCATTTGTCTAGTCGAGGGATTTAACCCATTGTGGAAAGTTTGAACTTGTAGCCAAAGGGATAATCCATGATGAGGGCATTTTCTCAATAGATCTTTCTATCTCTCCCATGCATCATAAAGTGTTTCTAAATCTCTCTGCACAAAAGAAGAGATATCATTCCATAATTTAGCCATTTCAGCCGGCAAAAAATATTTAAGCAAAAATTTTTTTGGTCATTTGTTCCCAAGTGGTGATTGACCCTAGAGGTAACGAGTTCAACCACTCTTTAGCTTTATTCCTTAATGAAAAGGGAAACAACCAAAGGCGGATGGCATCGTCAGAAACGTCATTCATCTTAAAGGTGCCGCAGAATTCTAGAAAATTTGCTAAATGGGTGTTTGGATCCTCGTCCTGCAAACCATCAAACTGAACAAACTGTTGTATCATTTGGATCGTGTTAGGTTCCAGTTCAAAATTATATGCAGCGACAGTAGGTCTAACTATACTCGATTTAGTTCCTGTTAAAATAGGTTAGCATAATCATTCATAGTACGAGGAGCAGGATTTTGATCTATTGGATTTACAGCAACCACAGGAGGTAGTGAATTATTCTGATTATCATCCATCTCATCGATCGTAGTATGAATATCGTCCTTTCGCCCTTCTTCTATGTATTGTAGGCTTCACCTTATTCCTCTTCGGTTTCTTCAAGCTATGCTCTCAATTTCACTATCAAAAAGTAGAGGTCTTGACGAGTTTCTTCTAGTCATAAACTATAAAAACCTGCCGGATGTAAAGAAAAGAAAAGTAGTAAAAAAAACAAAATTAAATTGCAATAATTAAAAATGGCTAAAGTAATAAAAATTAAGCATTCCTAATATCTTAGTCCCCGGCAACGGCGCCAAAAACTTGATGGTCATAAAACTAACTAAAAATTCGACTAAGGCAAGCGCACCTATCGTACAGTACTATAGTTGTGGTGAGATCGGAAATATCGTATCCACGAGGACTAAAAGTACTAGTAATTACTATCTTTTTATTGTCTAGCCTAAGAATGGAAGAGATATTTTAAAACTAAAATTAACTATCTAACTAACTAAGGTTATGACAGAGATTAAAGTTGAAAATACTTTTTAGAAAACCAATGGAGAAGACAATACCTAAGGAAGAATCCACCTAAACTTCACTTATTACCTCTGAGTTAAATGATTTATTCACTTGATTTAAACCGTAGAAATCTTTGATTTATGTTAATATCTCTCTCAAGACTAAAAACAACTGACTCTAGGTTGATTAATTGAAATCTCTTTCTAATTAAAACCCTTATTGTCGCATTAACTCGATCTATAGATTCCCTTATTAGATTTGACCCTAATCCGACAGATTTATGTCGTCCTATCTCTAGGATTGCATGCAAATCCGCTTAATTATGAATGATCTACTCTTAAACAGGGACTTTTGCTCCACTGAATAAGCACACCAAAAACCTGAATTAATATCCTGGAATATTAAAGCAAGGGTTAAATTCACAATTAAAAATAAGAACAAGTATTTATCATATAACTCAAATAATAATAAGATCCATATTAGGTTTTATCTCCCTTAGGTATTTAAGGAGTTTAGTTCATATTAATAATGGAAAATATCTCAAAGTTTGGAAAACAACAAAGCATAAATAAACCCAAAGAACTTTTAGGAAATTGGATGGAAATCTTTAGTCTTGATGTAGATCCTACCTCTAAGGTGATTCTGATGGTTGTCCTTGAGTATTTTCTGCCGTTAACTCTGCGCCTCCCCTTTAATCCTTTTCTAGGGTCTTTAAATAGACTTTAGAATGCCCAAATTAGCCCAAAATTGGCCTTTTTCGAGTAGAATTAGACTTAGGCTCGACAGGGACACGGCCGTGTGCCACGCCCGTGTGAAGGTGCTCAGGCCATGTGTAATTCTGACTTGGTTTTGTATCGACACGGCCATGACACACGAGTGTGTGGTTTACTCGTGTGTCACACACGGGCGTGTGGAAGTGCCTAGGCCGTATGCCATGCTGAATTATGCCCATTTTGTCCGTTTTTGTCCCATTTCTTGCTCTTTTTGCCTTCCAATGCTTGCCTAAGTATAAAACATGAATTTAAAGGATTAGGAGCATCGAATTCAATGAAACCAAGGAAAAATCATCCATAAATATGCCAAGAATGGGGTAAAAATATGTATATATTACAGTTTATCAGATATATTGTTCAACATTGATCTAGGCATTAACACAAGTTGCAACGATGTGTATACAAGGGTAACAAAGTGTTTGGAACTCCTCGTAATTGCACTATTTGTTTCAGAGATCAACTCTATATAACCTAAGTCGGATATAAGGTCGACGACCGATGGACTTGATAACTCAAAAAGTTTCTAACTGTCGAAAACATATTTCTACATTCATCGACCTCGATTTCTGATGGTTCACATTCATTGCCTTCCTAACCTCCTTGACAAACACTTTTCTTGCCTCCATCTGGTTTACTTGTTTCAACCTCATTCATGGCATCAAGGTTACCAACCTATAGAACGTAGCTAAAAAAACAAATGAAATTGGAAGATGTCGTGTTCACTTCAAGACAGATTTAATCGCCTCTACCAAGTTAATGATTATATGACCATATAAAGACTCGTCATCAAAACTTTGAGCCTATTAATATGACTCCAAGATACCCAACCACTCTCGAAAAGGAGACTTTATCCTACTGTACATGTCACCCTCAAGTCTGGTCAACCTGTGCCTCAAACGGTGTTGTTCTAACCCATATGCTATATATGTATTCTGAAGAGACATATTACCTTTTCGAATTAATTTGTGGAAATATTATGAACATTTAAAAAATATGTTGAAACCAAATTATATCCATGTTTACAAATTGTTTTCGCCAATCTACATTCTTGTACTCTTGGTGAAAGTCGGAGGCAATGTGTTTGATATAGTAAACGTATCTCCACAGAATACCGAAACGCATAATTGCAACAATTAGTCTCTTCGATCTAACAGTTATGATGCAAATATTGACGTCCCTAACAACATATGTCCCCAAGTTTGTCAAGAAGAATTTTCATAACTCCATGTTCTCCAACTCCATAATGGCAAACACTATTAGGAGCATGTTTCAGTTCCCGTATTTAGTAATCACAATATGTAGAATATGGATATATTTTCCATATAGTCAGGTCCCATCAACCTATACAAGCGGCTAGCAGTGCGAAAATACCCACAATGGCAAACACTATCAGGAGCATGTTTCAGTTCTCGTATTTAGTAATCACAATATGTAGAATATGGATATATTTTCCATATATTCAGGTCCCATCGACCTATACAAGCGGCTAGCAGTGCGAAAATACCCACATGCATAGATCGAACGTTTATAACATCTTGTGGAAAATTTTTCTTCCCGGTTATAGTTGCTCGTCCCAACCGTAATAAGGTCATATTTGTAACTCAATGATAATCATTATCACGTACTCTCACATAGCAGCTATCTAACCCTGTTGTTCATTGTACAATGCATCCTAATCTCTGCACAACTGCTTCATGACCATCTATTTAACTATTCATGCGTTCCGGTATGACACACGATATTGGAATCGTTGTTGCATTTCGGCAATCAATATCGAAATAGGAATGGTTGCCATGGCTTTCACCATTGGCATGATATAGTTGCAAATGATTTTGACATCAAGTTTGCGGTAATCTTGCGTAATACGTGTGAAAGTACATGTGTGAGGCCTAACAAATTTTCGGATTTCCCACATTTGTGACTTCTAGATAAATGTGACTCGTACCCGCCAATTGCACCCTTATGTGGACCTCCAACACTCTCCAATATACAATGTCGACTTAGACATGGCAACTTTGTAATCAACTGACACATTCATGATATACCGTTTAATAACAAATACGTAGTCTTTCTTAGTCGTGAATTTTTTACCCACGAACAACTCCTTACGTTCGAGATCTGTGGTCAATCGTTGCGTAGGTAGTATTTTAAGGTACTTTGAAAACTTGGATACATGTATTGCATTAGGATCTATAATCTACATGTATGCCCTAGGATCATTATGTATCACAATACCTCAACTCAGGTTCCCGACTGAAGACGCGTTAACATTTCTATCATCATTCACGTATTTGTCATCGATATCTTCCGGGACCTCATCTAAATCAGGATCACTATAATTTTCAACCTCGTAATTAGGACCATTATTATCATATCCATTATCACTATCTGCATCGGTCTGAATCACCACCGCATGTATTTGTAAATAAGGACCCAAGTCAAGATTCTCATACGTAGGTGGAGCATTAAAATTGATGTCGCGTACAGTTAATCGCTTATCAACGGATGCTCTCGGAACCTTCGTACACAGATCTTGGACACCATGTTCTGCACTTAATGGAATGAAATCTTCAGCTGACTCCACATTAGCTAACTCAGCAAACAACTGAATCAATTTAGTGTGGCCACTTTGATTCCGGCAATGAAGTGTGATCATTGTCTCCATGTCTTTATCGTTTACAAGTTCCATCTCGATGAATTTGATGGGGCTTTTAAAAATTGGAATTTTGTAGAATAGTTTTGTGATCCTTCTCTCACAATATCTAACAATTTTTGTACTGATTCTTTCTTTCATATCATCAACTAACACATTTCTATTAAATCTCGTTACTATTTGTGACGACATTCAAATATAAATCCAATTGTTATTGTTAAAATTACTTCATTGAAATAAATGCATATGAAGAACTGATTATCCATCTTCAATACTAAATCTATAAAAATAATTAAATTTTGCAATAAATTATTTGGAAAAAAAATCTATTGCAAAAAAAAATACAACTTATATGTACGAACCTTACGAATTCTTTTTTGTTTTCTTTTCATCTACATAATTTATTGTCCTCTACTCTTCTTATCTGCTAAATTGTTTAAGAAAACATTGTTTAAATAGGGCTCAGTGCTACCTGAAGTGCCCCTCCGCTCTGGGCTTCGTTACCGCCTAGCACTTACCCTTTACTTGGGTGCCTATCAGATGCCCTCCACTTGGGTGCCGCCTAACGCATTCCCTCCACTTCTCTAACCTGTATTTTAACCTGATTTTCACTCGTGTGTTGGTGGAAATACAAGTGTCGCCACTCCTCCCTCCACCATTTAAATATATTTTTTTCAATCAAATCATGGGCTAATGATGGTTGTATGATTGGGTGAGAAAAAATGGTGGTGCCCTCACACCATCTCCCTTCACACCTAAACATTATAGCGTTCATATCATTTTCGTAATTAATCAGATTGAGATATCATTTTGGTATTTAATTTTTTTTTTTGTATTATCTGGATAAAAAACCAATTTCTATGCAAAACAAATATTATTTATAAATAAAGATAAAAATTTTACTTTCAATCAATAGCATTTAAAATTTTATTTTATTTTATACATATCGATATTTCTATACTTTCAACAACACGGTTTAAATGGTCTATGATCTGTATAGCATAACCATAAAGTTGTTCATCAAAAACAAACGCACGACATCAATGCTTCTTTATGACAAACAAATACATTTTGCATTCATGAATGTATCTCAATTAAAGACCAAATTTAATGTAGCATTAATTAAATTAATAGCATCATAATGTCTTTCAGTAAAAACAAAAACAATTCCATTTTGCATTCAAAACTTAGATAAATGTCTTTCATTAAAATACATAATGCCTTCTAATTGAAGGCATAACTTAAACCAATAAACAATCATAATGTCTATTAAATAAAGACGGTTATGAATGTCCAACAAGATCAATATAAGCTTTGATATACTTAAATCTCTCATAGTAATTAGAAGTAAAGTTCTGTTTCATTTATATTTCTTATGTTTATAAATATAAACTTTGAAGAAACATTGTAAATATTCCAATTAATCAATAAAATATGCCATCTCTTTACTCTCTCATTCTCTTTGTTCTTTATTCTCTGTCTTTTATTTTATAACATGTTATGAGCACGATTCTCTTTTATTTTCTAATACGGTCGCTCCAAATTTGCTGCTCAAGTTGTTATCGATTACCTTCTAGAGCTATTGTAATTTCAATCTTCAAAATTGAGGCCTATGCAAGATGGGTAATCATTATCTAAAAAAATTTATATAATTCTTATGTGGGTGATGACGATGATGTTAAATATCTTCAGGTATATTTCACTATGATTTATTATATCATGTTTATTATAATCGGAGACTAATCATGACAACATGAATAGATAGATTTTAATTTGAAATCCACGTATGTTTGTGATGGTGATTCTGAAAAATGAATCAATGGAGGCGTTTAGAAGTATGTCCTACTAGATTTGTTGCATTTCCAGAAATCAATGCAAACATAAAGAAAATAAAAGATATAACCATGGATCACTAAAAGTAAGAACATAGTAATAAATAAGAGAACAATGAGAGTTCTCAAGATAACTCTTCAAAGAGTAAAGATAACTTATGTTATCCATATGATATGAAAGATTATTGGCCACATATGTGGCGTATGCCCAAATATTTTGTTTCTGTTGATATTCTTTGAGGGAAGGTACAAGAATATAGTAATGAATTCTATCATTACAAGTAGAAAATATTTATCTTATTTGGTACTGAAACAAACAAAATTAATACAATATTTGATAGTACAAAATTAGTTGAATGCTCTAAAAAAACTAATATATCAATATCTAAAAAGCACGAAATTGTGATGGTTAATGCATTAATTTTAAAAATATTCATTATAATGTATATTATATTGAGATTGTGAATGAAGAAAATATTATATTTAATACGAATCACTAAGAAAATATTATATTTAATACAAATCACTATTGCTATAATATCTATTTTGAAAGGATAAAAAAGGGAAGATTGAGTTATTGATTACTCTTGTTATTAAATTGAATTGATTGTGACTATCTTTGTGATTTATTTTTTTTTGTCATCATCCCCATTAAGAGGTTGAAAGCAAAATATTTGGCTATGAAATATCTACTTATGAGCAATAGAATATGGTAATTCTATCTAAAGCTCGTTATGGTTGGATGCACCTGAAGTTGCAAGTTTTTTTTAAACTGTGAGTATAACTCTACAGTATTTAGAATAAGTTCTCAATTAAAATTACATGGAAAAATATTACCGATGATAACTTGCAAGAGAGAAAAGTTATGAATGAAAAGTCATTGGTTATGGATCTGTTGTACACCTAGAAAATAAGATTCACTCTCAAAGTTTGCCATTAATAGATTTTTGTTGGATTCAAAGTCTACTATTGGAGTTTAATTTACTTAATTCTGATAAAATCGTCAAGACTCAATGTAGAAAAAAGATTTTGGCATATTTCTTGAAGCGAATATTGCATATAATTGTTCGAAATTTATATTGATTTTGTTGACTTAGTGACATTATAGACTTCACATTGATTTAGACATTTCTAGTAGTAAATGTTACATTAATACTTATATGTGGATACAAAGTAAAAGGAATGATAGTAAGATTATCAATTTGTCACAATTTATATTGACATTATTGGTACAATTGAAATGTATATTAAAGTAAATAGGAAGTTTACTGATACAAATGCATTTACTACTTGGCGTGACCAATTAGATCATCCTGGATCATATATGATGTGAAAATTAATTGAGAAGTTATATAGACATTCATTAAAGAACCAGAAGATTCTTTAATTTAAAGAATTCTCATTTGTTCCTTGTTCTCAATGAAAATTGATTATTAGAAACTTACTAGCTAAATTAGAGATTTAATGTCTTGCATTTCTGAAATGAATATGGGCTCATTCATCCACCATGTGTATGATTTTGATATTATATGATTCCTGGTAGATGCATCTACAAAATAATCACATATGTGTTATTAACATGCAACCTATCGTTTGCAAGATTGCTTATTTAAATAATTAATTTCAGGTTATACAATTAAGACAATTCATATTGCTAAAGTTGATGAGCTTATATGTCAGTTTTTATTGACTGGGTTTGAAAAACTTTCATAAGAGCTTGTTATTTATGCGCATAATGGTTTACATAAATTATTGATTGAACGCATTTGGTTAATATCTAAACCATTACTTATGAGAACTAAACTTTATATTTCAATATGAGATTATGTTGATTTATGTGTTGTACGCATCAAGCCAGTAAGTTATAAATACTCCTCATTACAATTGGTTTTTTTGTTAAGAGCTAAATATTTCCCATCTTTGAACTTTTGTATGCACGTATATATTCCAATTGCTCTACTACAACACACAAAGATGAGCGAGTCCTCAAAGAAAGTTGGGAATGTATATTAATTACGAGTCTCCTTATATTATTATATGTTTTAAATGTTTTGGAGATTCAATTATGACATGATTTGTGATTACTATTTTGATTCGATAGTTTTTCCTATATTAAGGGGACAGAAATAATAACTTGAAATGAAATTGGGAGGAGAGTAGTTTGAACCATAAGTTCAACAAAGATAACTCATTACAAGTTCCAAATATGAAAATTCTCATAAAAGAAAATAATAAATCTATATGGTCATATAGTAAAGGTGGGTGCTCCAAAAGAGACCTAAGACATAACTAATAAATAAAACTCCAAAAGAGATTCAGTTACCTGAAACTGAATATTAAAATAGTTAAAATAAGAGATCTCGATGATAAGTTATGTCAATTCAAGAAAATTTCAAACCAATAATAAAACTGGTTGACAATGGTTTTGTATGCAATATTATTGTTCAAATAATGAAATAAAAGGAGGATCTTGAATAATCTATTGAGAAATATAGATATGGAATAAATTGGACAAAGTAGAAAGACGCAACTCAAGTACAATTAAATTTATGGAGTTTTTGGACTAGTAGTCAAAATATCTAAATGTATAAAGCCAGTGAGGGTACAAATGAAGTAGTTATGCAAAAGCGGAATAAAAATATGAAACTTTTGCTAAACCCTGGCATTGATTATGAAAATATATAATATTAATTTATGATGAATAACCTTTAAATATATTATTAAATTGACATTTCATAAAAATTTTAATTTTCTTCTAATTGTTGTTGTTGTAACCTTTTATAAATCACTATATAGTAAAGTTAATATTACAATCCTTGAAGGATTTAGAATGCTAGAAGCATATTGAAATTCTAAGGAAATTGTTCATTTATATAAATTGAAATAATTTGAACATATGTGGTAAATTTGACTTAGAAAATAGTAGTTGAATGAAGATTATAAAATGAACCAAAAGGCTTGTTTGTGTTCTTATAAAAGAATCATAATTAAAGTTTACTATGATTATTGTTGAAACTCAAAATATGTTTCTCCAAAATTTCCCTCACTCATGACTTTCAAAAGAATGGTGATATAAATGCTTAGCAAATACATTCAAATAGTCGTTTGAAAAACTAGTATTCAAGATTGAATACATAGAATATGAGAAAGCATGTGATATTTTCATGAGGGTGAGTAAATACGTCTTGTACTTTTTTTTCCTTAACCGAGGTTTTGTCCCATTGGGTTTTCCTAATAAGGTTTTTAATGAGGTAGTATATTATGCATATTATAGATATGTGTACTCTTTTTCCTTTACTAGGAATTTTTTTCCACAGAGTTTTTATCTTAGTAAGATTTTAACGAGACAAATTATCTACAAATAGACATATAAGGGGGAGTGTTATGAATATTTTATTAAGTGGATGTCCATCAAGATCAAGATAAGTTTTGATGTACTTAAAACTCTAATTTTAATTAAAACTAGAGTTATATTTCATTTATATTTCTTATGTTTATAAATATAGATTTTGGAGAAGCATTGTAAATATTTCAATTGATCAATAAAATACACTCACCCTTTGCTCTTCCATTCTCTTTGTTCTTTATTCTCTGTCTTTTATTTTATAATAAATACATGAATTAAATATTTTAAATGTTGTTAATTTTGATTTATAAATTTTTGATATAACAATATTTAAGAGTAATTTTCTATTTTATTCCTTAAGTAATTTATATTGAAAAACAAAAGAAATATTTTGCAAATTGTTTTCAAGTCCAAACCAAATTCAACAATACTTACTGTAATTGATTTTAATAATGTTTTATGTTTTGAGTTAACAAAATGTCTTTAAACTCAATTCATATTATTTTAAACATTCTAGTACAATAAGTATCAATAATCTATCATTGGTATTAATACCTTAAAAGGTCAATAGGCACAACTAATTCTAGAATGGTAAAGTGTCAATACATATCCTTAAAGTATCGATACTTAGCTTCATGGTACTGATTCCCATGTGTTTGTAACAGCTTTTCCTATTAGTAGTATATTGATATTTTCTTTATAAGTATCGATATCACAAATTACAGGATGACTGTAATGCGAGAATTAATTGTTCAAAACAACTAGTTTTACTTTCCAACTACCCCGAATGCTAGAAATCAAAGAGAGATCATTAAAAAGTTTAAAAGAACATTCCAAACAAGTAGCTTATATGGTAAGCTTTTTTTTTTTTTTTGTTCTTATACATAAACACTTGTTAGAATTAGTTGTATTTCTTTTATTCAATGTTTTATTTATATTTGGGAGAGCTTAAATCTATAAGCATGCCCATTAGAAAGATATTCCTTGTGTGCACTAAATTATCTTTGTAAAAGTGAGAGAGTTTTTAACTGAGCCTTGAAAAGCTAGAAAGTATCTAATTAATCCTTGAAAGTTAGAGTGGTTCTATTAACTATTATAAAAGATAAGATGAAATGTTCTATTTTAGCGTTAATAAAAGATAAGGGTCGTAAATATTATATATCTTTTCTTAAAAGATATCAATTTTAAAATAAAGAATTGAAAAAATCCTTAGCAAAATGGGATAAGATAATATCACTTATCATTGTGTTGATTTATTTTCAATTTTCCTTTCTTTTGAAATTTTTTAAATACCAATCTACTCTCTCTCTTAGTGTTTTTGAGCTAACAGTTATACACAGACCACAATCAAGAAAGAATATGGGTCTTATCATGCCACATATATAATTCCATTCCATCATAAAAGACCCTTATCAATTCGAAATTAAAGGTCCATTTGTTTGCATGCAAAATTTTTTTCGTAAAATATTTTTTTGTTTTATAATGTTTGTTTGGTGGAAAATGAATTACCAAAGGAAATCATTCTTCAAAAAATGGTAAGATCAAGACTTTTTTAAGGAAAATATCTTACCAAATTTTTTTCGTAAGACATTTTCCAAACCAATAAGGCTTTGTTCACTATCTTAATTGTCGAAGAAACAAAAAGAGGAAGCTCTCTCCACTGTCGAAGAAAATAGTCCCTTATATGCTAATTTTATATTTTATATTTTTTTACGATTTAGTCCCTAAAATCCAAATTTTTGCTATTTTACAATTTAATTTCGCAAAAATAGATTTTCTTATTCTACAGTTCACTCCTAAACCTCGTTTTGTACAATTTTACAAAACAATCCATTTTCTAAAGTTTCTAGATTTTATAATTTAGTCCTTACAACAAAATTTGTCAAAATTTCCAGAAATTAGTCATTGATTTTTGAATAGTTAAACTTTCATATTCTATTTTACAGAATTGTAAATTCTCAAATAATGTAAATTAGTCTTAAAACTCAAGTTTTGAAATCTTTACAATTTAACCATATAGTTTCAAACTTTACTATTTTATGCTCAACTTTCCAAATTTTCATATTTAATGATCATATACTTTAGTTACTACAACAATGTTTCAACTTTCACTACTCAAACCCTTAGAATTTGAAATTTTAAAAATTTTACAATTTGATCCTTCAATTTTAAATTAAATCATTTTTCAACTTACTCATCCAAATAATATTCAAAACAAATATTTAACACTTTCAACTTAATTAAACATAAATTTATATCTATAAATTTATATTCTCTAATGTCTGAAATTAGCAATAAACTTAATTAAGTAAATTAAGATAGATTGAAACTAAAACATGATTAATTAAAAATAAATAAAATTTATGAAATAAACTCAATTAAACAATAAAAGGATAATAAAATCTCAAATGTATGTTTATTTTATTGAAAATAATTTTACTGAAATATTTTTAAGAAATTTACCAAACAATAGAAAATATTTTACACATATTCATCCAAATACGAAAAATATTAAATTTTCCAAAAATAAATTATTTTCTAAAATTATTTTTCAAAAATCATTTTCAATAAAATAAACAAAAATTAACTCTCTAAAAAATTAATAAATGGTCGGTTTCAAAAGTAAATAAATAATAACAATATGAGATAACAGTAATGATATCTATCAAATTTGCCATACCTTTTTAGTTAAAAAGGAAAAATAAATTTTAAACAAAAATCCACGTATCACATATTTATCTGTTGATTTGAATTAAGTTTTCACATAATTTCCAATTAAGAAAAACCAACAACAACATGGGTTACTTACTAAAGATTTTGTTTAACCCTACCCCATTGAGTGAAGGGAACGTTCCTAAAAATAAAAAATTTGAATTTAAGGCCTTTAGAATAATAAAATTATATTTTGAACACTTAAAATATGAAAAAGATTTTGTTTAATCCCTTCAAAAAAAGGATACACATGATAAAATTATATTTCAATGTCTAAAAGATTTTGAGTTCACTCTTCCTACCCTAAACTAGGAAGAAAGAAAGGAGAAAGGCAAAGGTTATGAAATTGAAAAGCTGGTTAAGTTGGTAGCTTTCACAATGCAAGTAGGTCCCAAATGTATATTAAAAATTGACCTCCAATTCATAAAATCTGCTCTCGCTAGCCAGGAAATTGGATGGTGTTCATAGCACAGTAAATAAGAACCGTTAACCAAAAAGCGGATTGTTTTTCCCTAACACGGGTCTATTGCAATTTGTGATGACTAAATTTCGGAAGAGTAGATCCACAAATTAGTATTGCTTTTCGTGTGCAAACTAGTCAATAAATTTCAGAGCTAGTCTTCCAACACATTTGAAGAGTGCGTAACATCGACGGCATAGTTAACACCGACTAAACAAAAATAATTTATTTATTTATACAGAGTAAATTTTAAATGTTAAAATATATTTTCATTTGTTTTTACTTTTAAAATTTTAGTTTTTTTTTCAATTTTAAAAGTTTACTACTTGTTAAAATTTTTATCCAATTCACCATGATAAAATATTTTTTATTAGAACAATGCTCTTATATTTAAAATCGATAATAACTAATAACATTATAAAAATAGAGATTAAATTATGTCAAAAATTAAAATATATGAATTAAATTAAAATTGATGATTATTTTATATTAATTAAAAGTTAAAAATTAAAATATAGAAATGATTAGATTAAAATCGAAGAAGAAAAAAGGATGTAAATGAGTATAGAAATTAAAAGGGATGCATTGGGATGAGTAAGTATAAATGAAAATAGATTCCAAGATTTTCCTCAAGTCCCAACTCAATCACAATACTTTGTAAAAAAGGTAAAGGAAGCTTCTGCATGAAATCAATTGATTCCATTAGTAAATTAATAAATAATAATAGTATGTGGAAGAATCAATTTTGGACAGGTAGATAGCCTATTTGATTGACTCATAATCTTAAAATACTAAATAATGTACTTAGTGTATATTATAAGGTAAGGAAATTTCGTTCGTATTTTTATTGCAAAAGCCACATCATCATCTTTTATATTAAATATTTTAAAATTAAACATTATTGTTATTTTAATTTAAAAATAATAAAGATGTCTAATTAATACAATTAACCTTAATTACGAGTAAAACAGGTAATAAATATATTATGTTTTCTCAATCCCAGTCGAGATTCATATATATTAGAGAACCACTTAATAAATAATTCAAAATATTTATAAACCTAAACAACTCCCAAATTTATCTTTTTTAATTATTTCAGATTCAGGACTCTGTGATTAGTGGTGTTATAAAATTTAAAACCCTAAATCATTCCACTATTCTAGGGATCAAATGAAAGAAGCTTTTAAGGGATGAAATAGGAATATACTTTGGATAACATAAAAAGATTTTAAGAAATATACCTTTCTTTCTGTTAGCTAAAACCAGGAAGGCTGATTTGTGTCATGAGCTTAGCCAAATCTTATTGATTTGTTGGTGGGGTTCACTCATACTATAATCACCCACTTTTCAGGATTTATACACTTTTTTCTCTTCTATAACATTAAACACGTTACCACACCCAAACCATGAACGGAGACCGTTTAATTTTAACAAAAATAATATGGGAAAATGTTAACCTCCCTCTGCCAACTCCCCATTTCCTAAAATAGACGAAATATTTATTTATAAATATATTTTTGGTAAGATAATAAATTTAATTTTTAATGTATTTTTTCAGTTAAATTTAACTCTTATTTATTCAATAAAATGTCAGATTTAACTATTAATTATTTAAAAATATATAAATTGTTATTTTGTTAATGAAATACTAATTAAAATGTTGAATTTTTAAATATGATCATTTTTTTAATTTGTTAAAATTTTTCATATATTTTAAATTATTTATTGATGTTACTTGTAAACTAAATAGTGTTATGTTAGTCTAAATTATGCTTGAACTATCACATGAATTGTTACGCTAATATTATTAAAAATTAATGTTTTATTCAATATCTTTTTAAAAGATAGTTAATTCTTTTGAGATATTAATAACTAAATAATAATAATAATGTAAATTGATGTATTTATGTTAAAATATAAATAATAAATATCAAACTTAAAAATCAAGTATATATTTAAACTATAATTAAAATTTTATATTTATAATTATACTAAATTAAACTTCACATACATTATATAATTTTGAAATTTATGGCTGGTTTCTTTTCTTTTGTACTACAACCCAATCGAATTAAGCCGTAGGTGTCGGTTGCTCCAATTTGGACTTTAAGCCGCCTTCACCCCTAACTTCACTATAAGTACCCCCCAGTTCACCACCCAACAATACTACCACCACTACTACTACTACTCTTCATTTCGATTCGATCTAATTTCCTCTGCTTCATTAGCGTTATCAGAGCTTTCTGCAGCCTTTTTTTCATATATCAACCAATGTCTCTCCCTGTAACACAAGGGAAAACCCTTCCTGACGCATGGGACTACAGGGGCTGCCCCGCCGAGCGGTCCAAGTCCGGTGGTTGGACCAGTGCAGCCATGATTCTAGGTCATTAATATAACCCTCTCCTTAATTTGAATAATATTCTTTTGATTCGTTTTCAGGTTTTGGTCTGAAAATACGTATGTGGTTTTCTTTCTTTTCCTATGTATTTAATTTTATCAGGTGTTGAGGCATGTGAGAGGCTAACAACGTTAGGTATCGCTGTTAATATGGTGACATATTTAACCGGCACCATGCATTTGGGCAATGCTACCTCAGCCACCACCGTCACCAACTTCCTTGGCACATCTTTCATGCTCTGTCTTCTCGGTGGTTTTATCGCCGATACTTTTCTTGGCAGGTTTGGTTTGGTTTGCTCCCTTTGTAACGGTTTCCCATGCACTGCTCTCACTGAATTAAACGAGTTCCTTATATTCACAGGTATCTCACAATTGTACTCTTCGCGGCCGTTCAGGCAACTGTAAGATTCATTTCCTTTCTTTTATTGAAACCATCACCTTAATTACTTTACATATCCAAATTTGAAGTTCTTTATTATGTTGGCAAGCAGGGCGTCACCATTTTGACAATCTCAACAGTGATCCCAAGCCTAAGGCCTCCAAAATGCAGTAGGGACAGTGTCACTACATGCACCCCAGCAAGCGGCATACAACTCGTTGTTCTCTACTTAGCCCTTTACTTGACCGCCCTCGGTACAGGCGGTCTCAAATCGAGTGTTTCAGGGTTTGGATCAGATCAGTTCGATGATTCGGACCCTGAAGAGAGATCCCAAATGACAAACTTCTTCAACTGGTTCTTTTTCTTCATAAACATAGGCTCACTTGGTTCAGTGACCATTCTGGTATACATCCAGGATAATTTAGGGCGTGAATGGGGTTACGGTATTTGTGCTTGTGCTATTTTGATGGGGTTGGTGGTGTTTCTATCGGGTACCAAGCGTTACCGTTTCAAGAAATTGGTTGGGAGCCCATTGACCCAAATCGCTGCAGTGTTTGTAGCTGCCTGGAAAAAAAGGCATCTGGAGTTGCCATCTGATTCGTCGTTGCTGTTCAATATTGATGATGTAACTGAAGGATCAATGAAGAAGAAGAAACAAAAGTTGCCTCACAGCAAGCAGTTTCGGTAAGTGTTGTATTTAAAAACCTGTCTACTTCAACTACTTATTTCTTTACGCGTCTCTGAAGCTTAAAAATGGCGGGTTCAATTATAAAAGGAAGAACACAAAAGAGCATAGTTAATTCCACGAGTATAGTAAATATGCAAAATAAGTAAGGTTGGATGACAGTGGCAGTGGCAGGCTGCATTAACTTGTTTTCTATCAGGGTAAAAAGCAATCAAAGAATACAATTATTGAATTAATCAAGGTTCTTGATAATGGACCACCCTACAACCAGGACATTTATTGCTAGTCCAATTCAAAGAATCGACAAAACACGATTGGATTTTGCCTTTGTTCTCTCTTGCCTCTGGTACCTTAGATTCAAACCAAAGTTTGCATGTTCGCAATTCTAGTTTAGGTTTCCTTTTCTCGTTGCCATTTGCAACCAAAAGACAAACATACTTTAATAAAGTAAACAAACAAGAAATTTGTGCCATGTATTTGCATCCCAAACCGAAAGTTTTCCCCCATAGAGATAAGGACATCTTGTGTTATGAAATAGAGATTGGTTTCCTCCAGACCATAAAAATACGTGGGTGTTTAAGATTAAACAATCACGAGAGAGGTAAGTAAGTAATATTTACTAGATAGTAATATCACGAGCCACCTTGCCAGACTTGTCTCCCAGTCGATTCACTTCACGCGACTCCCCACTTAATACTCAAAGTGATATTGCATCACGCTCTATTAATAGAAATTAACCAACACTTTCATTACTTTTTGGCTCGATGTCGTGTATGGAAAGTTTCAGATACAAAAACAAAACAAACAAACAAACAAAAACGCATCTGTCTGTCGTTTCTTATTATTGGCTATATATGTGTTTGAGAGCTTTAAATTGTGTGCAGATTCTTAGACAGGGCCGCGATCATGAACCAACCTGGTCTTGAGGCAAACAAGTGGAGTTTAGCTACATTAACGGATGTTGAAGAAGTGAAAATGGTGCTCAGAATGTTGCCAATTTGGGCAACCACTGTCATATTTTGGACTGTCTATGCCCAAATGACAACGTTTTCAGTTTCTCAGGCTACTACTATGGATCGTCACATTGGCAAATTTCAAATCCCACCCGCATCACTCACAGTTTTCTTCGTCGCTGCCATTCTCTTGACTGTCCCAGTTTATGACAAGCTCATTGCTCCAATTGCAAAAAAGGTGTTAAACAATCCACAAGGTTTAACCCCTTTGCAAAGGATCGGGGTTGGTTTAGTTTTATCCATAATAGCCATGATCGCGGCAGCACTGACGGAAATAAAGCGATTAAGAACCGCAAGCTCACGTGGTCTTACAAACAACCCGATGGCTAAAATCCCATTAAGCGTCTTCTGGTTGGTCCCTCAGTTTTTGTTAGTGGGGGCTGGGGAGGCCTTCACATATATAGGGCAGCTTGACTTTTTCTTAAGGGAGTGCCCCAAAGGGATGAAAGCGATGAGTACAGGTTTATTTTTGAGTACCCTTTCATTAGGATTCTTCGTTAGTTCTTTGTTGGTGACCGTAGTTCACAAGGTCACCGGTAACAATAAACCATGGCTGCCAAACAATCTGAACCAAGGGAGGCTCTATAATTTCTATTGGCTTTTGACAATTTTGAGTTGCTTCAACTTGGGAATTTACTTGGTTTTTGCTAAATGGTATATGTACAAAGACAAGAGGCTTGCAGATGAAGGGATTGAATTGGAAGAAGCCGAACCTACCTTCCATTAGAAGAACATGACAGTTTCTTAAACTGGTTAAGATTTTTGTGCTTATATTATAACTTTGTATTATTTTTAGTCCTCCGCTTGACTTTAAATAAGTCTGAAACCCTATTTACTTGTACAAAAAGAATGATAAAAGATCAACATGGAAACTTCGAAATGATATACATATAAGCCTATAGCATCTAAAAACGTATAGAAAAACTGAAACTCTGATTTGGGTGCAACTTAACGACAATATATATCATGTGACAATACCCCACTTGGTTCGTTCTCGCAAGCTGAAAAGGCACAGAAATCATTTAATTTGTAAAGGATATATATAAAAATATATATGACCATATATACACAATCTACAACTAGCTGTAAAGTATTCAAGACTTGAATTTTGGCCATGCAAATGAGAGTGTGATAAAAGTAGGAGGAAAATCAGGAAAAGGAACATGAAACCCCCAGAATACCTTTTCCAAAGTTATTAATAGTTAATTACAACCAATTTATGGCTGGGGAAAGGATTGTATAAAACTTTGATTCCACATTATCCTTATTCTTTCCCAACAAGAGAATAATAAATTAGATTTTTCAAAAGGAAAAACTTGAAAATTAAGAAGAAAAACTTGATTGGAAAACAATAAGGATGACTGATGGTCAGTTTGGCCGCAGTTTATAGCAAATGGTGTTCATCAATCTATATTTTAGTGATAAACTGTTACCGGTTTTTTGGAAAAGAAAAAATATTTTGCATGTGTTCCAATCTGTAATTACCTAATACTGATTGTTATGTAGTGAATTAAACATGACATCAATTAGATCAAAAAGGAAAAACATACCATCTATAATATTAAATCTATATTAATTTTAATGACAAAACTAAACGAAGGTATCAAAATTTTTAAATAATGTATAATAAATACATTATTAAAATTTAAAATTTAAAAGAGTATATAGATCTTTTACATATTTAAACTCAAAAAATATACTTTCTTGCCGTAAGAAGATAAAAAAAACCTATGATATTTTGGGCCTACCACCCAAGGGAGCAAGGCATCGGTAATAGAAGAGAAGAAATAATCGGCGTGTAGTGCCTAACTTTATTTCACACGTACACTTGTTCTACTCATATTCCCCACTTATGTATCAAATATTAGAAATCCATCATCTGATAATATCAACCGACACTCAACAAATAATATTTGCTTAAAAGACGAATTCCATGTAGAATGTTAAAAATTTTAATTGAAGATTTTTAAGTCATAGGTTTTCTCTTCATACAAATGATATCTAATGTAAGGGGGGAAAAAGAGAAAACCCAACATTAGAAGGCCCCTTTCAGAAATAAAACATGTTGCTCAATATTATCTCAAGATTTAGGCCCATCTCAGAAGATTTGAGTTGATTTTTGCAAGTCTAATCATACTCTCGTTTCCCATGAACTTAACTCCCCCATGTTTATACTTCATTTCCTAGGGTCATTTTTAAAATATTCGACATAGGCTTGTGACGAGTGAAAACAAAATCTTTAAACGACCTTCCTTTGCTATTACCGAATTTAAACTATCACATTGGAAGGGAATTGACATGTAATCCTCGAGTGCTTATGATCTCCTTCATATGTCACAACTAGCATGCTAGGATCCTCCAAACATCGTTCCACGTGCTTTCTAGCAGGGCATCCCCTCGTGCTGCTGCATTTGTAGTAATTCCTTTGAAATTAAATTCATGAAAAAATAATTATGTCAGTCAAGATTGATAATAAGTTTAACTGCACGCAAACTAGAGGTATGCATGTATCGGGCTATTTGGTTCGGCTTGAAAGTCCGTTTAAAAAATGAGAAGGTTCGGATAAAAATATATGTCTGAAATATGGGTTTGGGCAAAACAAGGCCCGTTTAGAAAACAAGTCGGGCCACGGATAAAATTTTTTTAGCCCGGGCCCGGCCCGACCCGAATTATATACTAAATATATATTTATTTATTTATTTTTAATCATATTTACATTTTATTTTCAATTTTAATATAACCACTTTTTATTATATTTTCAATTTGTGTATTGTTTTAAGAATTGTTTCTCTAATTTTTTATTTGTTTCTTGTTTTTATATTTTTAAATGTATTTGATTTATTATATTTTAAAATTTTTATTTAATGAAATAAGCTAAAAAAAATTAATATGAGTCGGGCCGAGCCGGGCTCGGGCTTAACAATTTTATTTCGGGTGGGCTTGGACAAATTTTTAGGCCCATATTTCGGGCCGGGTAGGACCCTGGCCTAGAAAACGGGTTTAAAATTTTTGTTTTAACTCGGCCCGACCCATGCACACCTCTAACGCAAACTCTTCAATTTTTTATTTTTTATTTTTATGTTTAGGCCGACTAAGGTTTTAGTTTTTCAGACAAAACCCCAGTGGAGACAATATTTGACCCCTCAACAATCTCAAATCTAAAAGAGTTGATTTATGTTGTGAAGTGATTATCTATGCGTTGACAAACTTAGACTGTAAGACTACGAACTCACCAAATGTGCGAGCTCTACAAAGTTGCAAGCTCACCCAAAACTGTGAGTTCTCTAATAGTGCGAGCTCATTAAAGCTGTGAAGTATTCAATAGTGCAAGTTATGTTAGGCGAGCCCTTACCCTTGCAAGTTGCTAACTTGTCAACTTGCACTGAAAGAGTGATAATTTTTATAAGACATTTTGATTGCTGATTAGACTGAAATCAACTAATAAAGAAGTTAATCATGTTCCAAGATTAGTCAAGTTGTAATTATTTTATTATTATTCTTAGCTTATTTTTATCTTGTTTTCGCTTCAATTTCAGTCCATTCTTCAACATATATCCAACAATTTAGAATTTTGACTCTTGAATTAATAAACTAGCTAGTTTGGGATGAATATGAAAAAAGCAATACTATGTCATACCTAGGATATGGAGATCCTTTTATGGGTTTTTGTCCATATTTCCTCCAAGAGTGATCATCTGGTGGTATATCAGATGGTTTATTACTTATAGCTGGGACTCGTATAGTTTTCTTTATTCTCAGTTTCCTGCAGGGAAAGAAAATAAGAAATAAAGGAACTGATCAAATTCATCCTTTATATCAGATTATTAATGTTCCATGTTACTCTTTCAATGATAAGGATTTACCTTCTCTTTGAACAGTGACATCCCCCGGTTGAGGCTGCACATTTTGTACTAGCTTCTTCACTCCCCACCCCAATCTTTCTCTTTGAAAGAAGCATACAAGACTCATCCTGAGGAACCACAATTTCTGATGATGACCATGGAATTAACTTCTTGTCAAACATTGGCATCATGGTTGGTAGTGTTGAAGAATGCTGCAATCCCATGATCAAATTTGGTAAAACCACCACATTTCTGGGGATCAAACCAGTATTTGATTGATTAAACTGTGGAGAGACAAATTGTCCCAGAATATGTGGTTGACTCGGTTTGCAAATGGAACTTTGGGATGCAAAACTGGGGCTATCCATCAATTCAGCCGGATTTACATTATGGGATTTCGGCAGTGGACCCTTCCTGATCCTTTTACACTCTGATTGCATTGATCCATCAAGGAGGCTAAGCAATTTCCTGAATCCATTTACTGTATCTTGAGCCATTAGGCTAATTTCTTGATTGCTTCTCTTTTGACTTCCATCACAAATGCAGCTAAAGAGGTGATTGGCACGTCTGAAACTGCTTTCAGCAACTTCATGGACTTTCAAATCCCATCTTGGGTTCATTGACACACAAACACCTGAAGCTTCTGTCCTAATTTTACAATTTACTACTGCATTTATGCACTAATAAGAAAGAAATGCATCTGAATCTAGCAGTTAAAGCCTGAAATGTAGCAAAAAAGCAAAAGGCTTTTCACCCCCAAAGAATTTAATGATCAACTTTATAAAAAAATAACATAGGCTAGAGAGATTTAAACTAAGTTTTTGATAAAACCTATGCACCAGAAACAACCAATAGATGAACCCTGTTTTGTATTAAGTGAATGAGCCAAATGTAGAAAACCAAGTTCATATTAAAGTTTACTTTTTTTTGAAGTGCTCAACCGATCACATCTAACACTCTGCCCTCTTAGTCAACGGTGGCTTGGGTTAGATAATACGCCAACCAATGCACACTATAAACCATTATAGTCTCAAAATTAGCAACAAATTAATAATAAAGACGGATAGAAAGGGATGAAGGTGAAAACAGATAAGAAAATTGAAAAAGCAGACCCAACAATGAACGCAAATACATGTTCAAGTTGCTGGTTTTATGTATTAATCAATGTTGTAATCATTTTTCTGCTTCAACAAGACTCAGTGATAAAAAGTAAAAAGAAATATAGTTCGACGAGAACCAACCTTAAAGGTGCACTGCTTGCCTATATTACCAGGACGTAGACGAATTATGGATATGGGTATATATTCGACACCAAGTATATTAAATTTCTTGAGAGGATGATACCCTTATAGATTAGAATAATATTAGAGACAGCCAATGAAGATAAAGAAACAAATATATAATGATATCCCTGACCTTTTGGTATTAATAGATTAATGAAATAGCATTATATTAGTGGGGATGTGTGAAATTACAAAGGATGACACATACAACACAAAGATTCAAAGATTTAGGTGAAAAATCTTGGCTGCATATGGCATTATTCGAGTTGCCTATCAATCTAACCCACTAAAGCAGCCAACTAATCAAATATTAGAAGAAGTCACTTTCACTCAAGGGACTTCAACCATTGGTATTTATCCTTTTTCTTATTGGGGCCCTGATTGAAGCATGCTTGTTCCCAAAGGTTGTTCTTTAGTGGCTTCGCTTCCACTCCTTCCATTATTTCATTGTCTAATTTTCTTGTCAAAGAAAATAATGATATGATGGACTGATCCTCTAATAAATACGCTGTTATCTATGAATCAAGGCCGTAGATTTCATTTCTGGGATCATTCCCTCACCGATATGCTCAAGATTGTGCATGGGGCCACTAAAATGGACTTCTATCATTAGATTCTAGTGCTGATCATATGGATTCTGCTGGTGGGAATAGCCATATAAAATTGGGCACTTCGTACAGAACTTCATGGCACTTGACAAAATCCATTATGAGTTAAATTTCTAGGAACAACACTCCTCCACTCACCGGTCATACATATGATGTTTACTACTCAAGTTCCTTCTCCCTTGAATCACATTCAAAAGCATAGCTAAAATAAGTTGAAGAAAATGAGTACCAATTGAAAGGTCGAATCATATATCAGAAAATAGTTAAAAGATCATTTGCAGTTAACAGATGTTGGATTACACAATACATTTACGTTAAAAATCTGATTAAGTTTCCAACGTGAACTAGAATATTATCTAAAAGTTTTTCTTCCAACATAATTGAGCCTTGACTGTCTACTTCTCACCGGTGTGCACCAGTTCTCTCCAATAGCCATCTTGGCTCTCATTTTCTTGTACTCCCTGGATCTTAAAACTCCCTCAAGAATGTTTTTATCTTCACAAATTTCATGTCTAGAAAGAGATGCGAGGCCCGGAAGTATGTCCTTTTGAAAATCCTTTAGTCTTCTTCCTCTTCTCAACTTGATACCAAAATCTTTTGTCTGTCCATCACTTACTTCAAATGGCTTCGATGTTACAGAATATTCATCAGCACCAGTTTCTGCCTGTTCCAAAGTCATTAACTCAAAAGAATCAATAGAACGTTGTGGCTGCTCCTTGTCCTCATTCTCTAACTCATTCGATGCTGCCTGGGTTGAAGATTCCTGATAGCAAGCTGAGCTCTCCAAGGAGATATGGATAAGTGATTCAGCTGCTATATGGATCAAATCATCCACTTCGGCTGATTCTTCCCTGTTATAGCAACACTCATGTTTCATTTCATTACTGCCAGAAGATCTTTGATCCTGCTCACCTGATAAAGTTTCTGCAACTTTAGGTCTCCCATGGGTTCCCGAAAATTGATCAGAAGCAGGAATAGTTGAATTACAGGATTGAATTCCAGATTCCATAGTCCTTATAGGACTAGAATCATTATCTGAAATGCAACTAAACTTCCCTGAGTGAGGAGACGCATCATGATGTTCATCTTCAATAGTAATTTGAACTTTATCGGAATATATCGACACATTCTCCTCTTCTTCAGTCTTCTCACAACCAAATTGTGTAGCTACAAAACATGCAGGGTTCAGACCATGAGCAGAACCATTTTGTAGTTTCAGTATCAGCTCATCCCTTCCCTTCTTTGTGATTCCACCATGGCTGCAACGGTCCTCAGGCATGTTTATTCGGGGGCTGGATTCAGATGCAGGATTATTAAGACTGATTCCACATTCATTCCTTCCACAATGTTCAGAATTTCTGACTTGAACTTCTGTTCTCCTGTCTTTGTTATTGGAATTAATTAAATCAAGTTTTACACCATCTTCTTGTTGAATCATCTCAGAAGTGCCGTTGGGGAACTCCTTAATTTCTTTTCCCCAAAGTATAATTGGACACATGGCTTCATGATTCTTGCTAACCAGTCCACTAAAACCACATGACGAGCTAGTCATTAGAGGATTGACCACTATGGCATCATCAGACTCACAAGACAAATCATCAAGCTGGACTTCATTAAGGTCCACATTTCCCATTCCACATGAAGTGAACTGTTGCTTCCTGGTCAAAAGGTTTTTGTGTAGCATATTTCTGTGGCATTTTAATCCTGCAAATGGGAGTAAAGATATGATAGATTAAATTACATAAAATATATGCTTCAACTGAACAGGAAATGAATATGAAACCACAGCTTCTAATGTAAAGAAATTAACAGTACCTTGATCAGAATCACTCCAGTCTTGGTAGTTTCTATCCCCGACAAAGGAGCTAGTCTCAGCTATCTTATAAGATAAATCTTTCTTCATGCATCCTGAAGTGATTGGATTAGAATTTATTGCAACTTGTGAATCATGCTTTCCTCCAGAATAAGTAACTTTTGCAGCAAAATCAAAAGGTGAATTTTTTGCATCCTCATCTGAGGTCCTCTCGGTAGATTCTTCCAGATCAATCACAATTCTAGAGAAGGTATTAGTTTTCTTGTCACACCTGCTTCTCTGTTTATCTTCCTTTTTCCCCTTGGCCACTCCTAGGCTTAGAGAAAGCCTCAACTCCAGTGGATCCGAGAAACCACCATCATGGACAGAATTTACTCCCAAAGTTTCCTTTAAGTGATCTCCAACCTTTACTTTTTTTGGAAGGTTATTATTATCTCCAAGGTGAATATACCGATCAGGTACAAGTTGACGGTCGAAAGGCCTAGGCTGATACTTATAGTTATTGTCCTTCCACCCTTCTAACAACTCCAGACTTGAAGATACTCCCGACTCTAACTGAAGAAAATGTCAAAGAGAAAGGTTTAGTATTAGATCAGTTAATCCGTCCTGAACAAAACAATACAGATACTTCCCTGATGTTGAAAGTCATGATAGTGCATGCAAAAGAAAAGAATTTTCAAGTAGATTTCTCTTATTATAGAATAGTTTTTAGCAAACCTTCATGATTACACCTGATCAAACCTTAAAATGCTTTAGATTTAGGGAATTTTTTTCATAACACCACTCAAGAAAGAGAGAAACCAATAACTAATATATTGGCAGTCGACTTCTAACATCTCAAAAGACAGTAGCTTCAATTACCATGGGAATTGGATTTGTGGGCAATCTTGTTTTTTGGGGAAAAGATTGTAGATTTGCTTTCCATGAATTGTACTTTTCAAGCTCCGGTGTTGTAAGATCCTTCATTAGAGTCTTCTGAACACTATACAAACGATGGAGCTCACAGACCTAAAACAGAACATCCAGAGCATAAGCATCTAAAATGAGGGAGAGGCATATGCTTCTTCCATGCAACAGATGTGACATGCACAGCCTCAGGTTCAACCCTTACTGTAAAAGCAATGAGTTGAAATATAATAGTAAATCACATGAAAATAAAATTGGCAAGAACAGAAGCTTCGAGCCAAAACCTTCCGCACCAAGATGGCTGAAGCCCTTATGCCAATTTTGAATGGAAAAATGTAGCAAACTACATGTAATGAGCCATAAAGGAAAATTCTTGTACCTGCTTTCTGAATATGATCTCTTGATCAAGCATGGTCTGCTTGAAAACATCTTTAAGTGAATCAGTGTCTCGTGGCATCGAATTCATATCAAAATCTCCTACCAACATCTTTTCCTCGTAAAAATTGAACAAATACATTAATTGATATCAAATCTTGCATCCTCGAATAACTGAGTCTTGAAATGATGTTTTACACAGTCTTTTGCTCTCCATCTCTGCACAGTTTCCACAGAGAAATGATGGTTATTAGTTAGTGATGTACCACCAATAATCAATAAGGCTGGAAAACTGATAATAGCCATTAAGGCAGCCAATCTTGGAAAGATACTAGCCTTCCGCGTGGGAAACGTGCCTAGAAAATTCCAGTTTTAACAACTATCAGATATACTTCGAAGATGTTTCATCAATTTCATGGCATGCAAATAGGACAAGTCCTTACTGACAAATATTTCCATTTAAACAACGAAAAATTTAAACAGAAATACCAAATTAATTGTAGTCATTGCAAGTCTTTTGCTGTAACTCTATCTACTAGCATACTTAGTATAGAAGAGTTTAGGAACTAAAACAAGCCAAGCAAGTTAAAGTAGCCAAATGGTACATAGGCCCTAGGTGGGATTATGATGAAAAATATAGATCATTCAGCTGTATGAAGCAAAGAATCTGACGGCATGGTGAAAGATCTAAGCTTATAAATCAAAGAATATATAACAAACTTTAGCACCACAGATAAAGATTATATTTTATCAGCTAATTCGGATTGAACAGTAATGTTATCTCATGATATGATACAAGGGAATCCCCCAGAATGATAACATTTAGCAACTACGAAATGATCTAAGAGATAACAAGAAGGATCAACTCAACTTCATGCATGCTATACTCTTGCCTATGAAAAAGGAAAAGAGAATCATCCACCAACAAACCCTTTAGTTGGGGCAAAAGATAGCCGGCTGAAACACACAGATCTCATCATGAAAATGTAAGAAAACTTGCAGATTTAGGTGATTGGAATTCACTTCTTACAATCACATACAAGACTCAAGCTAATCAAACATAGACGAGTCAGTTGAATATAAAAGAAACATCGCTAAAGTAGTACACTATGTGATTACAAAGAGACATTGAACCAACCCTTTGCATTGCATAGTTCAAAGGATGTGCAGGGAAAAAGGTCTTTCATTCCTTCATGGAGATATAGCCATTTCTTGCACTTATCTGGTGCATGATTGAACCATGCAGATGGATCTTAGTAAAATTAATGGGAAATTTTTAAGATATAACAAAAGCCATGGAAACCACACTGTTTACAGTTGTTATACGCATACAAAAAAGAAAAACATTGATTATGAAAACATAGAAACAGAATCAACCCAGCGAAACAGGACTTGATGTTAAATTCCAATAATTTTAAGCACATCAACATTTATGAAAACAAATTCCAATAAAAGAAAAGCCATGAAGCATTAAAACAGAGAGGCAGAGAAACAAACAAGATATATAAACACATAAAACAACAAAAGAAACAAAGCTTAAAATTTATCCACCGAATCCCATAACTGTGAGGGGAAAGGAACTCACCAGGAGACAAATAACCCAAAAAAAGCATTCCATCATTAGATAGATTAAAAAAAAAAAAAAGTCTCTACTTTCCACTAGTTCCTCCCCATGAATATATTAAAAGAAAAACCCAAGAATCCCAAGAGGGAAAAACAATCAGACCATCACTTTGGGTTTAAGACAAGAAAAAAAAAAAAAGATGAAAGAGAGGAAGGAATTTAATGTAATCAAACTATGAAAGAGGAGAGATTTTTATTTTTATTTGTTTTTCTTTTGCTTTCTCTATCAGAAGAGAAAGGTGTTGAGTGGTTTGTGTGGCACATCATTGTTTCTTTTTCTGGTATTTATATTCACTTTCTGTCGTCTCTTTCTCTCTCATAATCTTTGGGATTCCTTTCCATTGCTTATATAAAATAATTAATATATTTTAGATTTGTGGGTTATTGAGAGCAGTCAGGGGTGGTAGGACAGTTTCAAGTTTCAACTGCAAAAAGCAAAGAGGAAGCCATTAAGACCTTCCATTTCTACGCTCTCCACTCCCATTGGTCCATCGCTTATTCGTCCAACCTCCGGTCTCGTATTGCTAAATCAAATGTTCATGAATTATAGAGTATTTTATGTTGGTACCTGATGAATGTTTAAAATCATTTACAAATGCCTCTTATTTCTTAAAATAAAGAATAAATTAATATCTTTCACTATTTTTTCTTTAAATTAATTGTATAATTAAGATTTATTCATAACATTTGATTTTATACATTGTCAAAAATAAAATAGAATAAAAGTGTTGATTTATGGTTTTACATATTTTCGTCACTTTTTATATAATTAAGAATTTATTAAGACATTTGTGCATGTAAATTTTAAATCTATTAAATACATCTATCATAATAATCTAAAATATTGTTTATATTAATATATATTTAGCTTTTGAAAACTTTTTATATCAAACAAATAGTTAGAATTTTTTTTTAATTTATATGAAACTTGACATGTATAATCTATATGAATAGCTTATAAAATATTAATATTAATTATATAAAAATTACGAAAAAATATTAAATCACTTTAAAATTTTACACGATATAGGTAGATCCTCCTAAAATAATATAATGATACATCATCAAAAATAAAGTCATTTAATTTTAAAATTTCTTAACTATGTATCATACAAGGGCATAACTAAGGAAGCGGATATGCCCTCAAATTTTTGAGTTTTTTTTTAAGTAAGGAATATCTATTTGAAAAAAAAGTAAAAATTTTCTCTAGTTTCTCTCAATTTCAATATTTAGCAAATTGATCTATTATCAAAATATGGAGTAATTTAGTCACTATCAATTTCTAAAGTCACTAAGGATAATTAATTACAGCGTCCATGCTTCCCATCAATTTATATTACTTTTGATTGTTATAATATTAAATTTAGTCATCAACACTCGCACATTTTATTAATTGAGTCTTAATTCTAAAAATATCAAAATTTTAACTATTAATATTTGTACATTCTATTAATGTTGTCATAATTTTAAAAATTTTATTTAAAAATAAAAATGTATAAAAATCTAAAAATAAAAATATATAAGTTCAAATTTCAAATATATATAATTTTAAAAAATCAAAATTTTAAATATATATTCTTTTATTTTTTTAAATGAGTACAAATATCTACACCCAACTTAAAAATTAGCAATAATTTTATTAAGTTTTTGGATCCCAAACAAATGAACAGATTGGAACAAATTGAATCGGAGAACATTTTTTTCCCCAATATCATAGTCGAAAAAAAACGAAATAGCATGATTTTGAGATATTCACAATTTGTTATTTAAATTATATTCTTTTCCTATTTTGGTATTTAAACTATTTTTTTTCTTAAATTGACACCTCCTTTAATCCAACCGTTAGTTAAACTGTTAAATCTATTTTAAAAGGTCTTAACTCACAAATTAATATCTAAATTATATAATTTTTCTCAAATTGATACTTAATTTTTTTTGTCACAAGTTGATAGCATATAGAATTATACATAAAATCATATGATCTAAGTGAACAATTTAATACATTGGAATTATATGATTTTTTTTCTTACTTATTATTGATACAAGTTTCAACAATTGAGGAAATAAGGAGAAGAGGGTGGCGGTGCAAAGGAGACCAATTCACCTAAATAGACGGAGAGTCCAAGAAAGACAAGAGGAGGTAGATTGTTATGAAGGCTAGGAAGGTTGATTGCAGGGCATGAGGGCGTGCAAGGTGAAGCTCATTTTATGATTCTTTTTTGAGGCGATACGAGTTATTATGCTTAATTGATCCTCAATGAACTCTAAAAAGAGCATTCAAACTGAAAAGCGGATGAGCAAATCATATTAAACAAGAAGCTCGATGAAAAAAGATATTTTCTCGGAAATCTCATGACAAGTAATAAGTTAAAAACTAAGTAGTCAAAAACAAAGGGATAAATGAGAGATGAAAAACTATATTCAAACATTCATATGCTACTTTCTGAAAGTCTCACATGATTAGCCGGAATGGGTATTATACCTATGACTATGGATAAGTTGGGTAGATGTACAAGTAATAAAGATTGTGGATAATTAGTGGGACCAAGAGTGCTAAAAAGTTACAACAGGTTGGCCTCAATTATTGGGATATTGTGTCTGATTTTGGTTGATTACCATTCATTTTCTACTATTTCTTTCAACTAATAGTTTTGATACTCCCATTCCCAGCTATATAGCAATCAATACCCTAACCCTAGACAAGTTCATTTCATTTCTGGAATTCCCAAATATTTTATTAGTTTTATTGCATGGTTATGAAAATTAAATACAACCTGATACCCTTTTATTTTGGCTACAAAACTGTCTTTTTTTATAAACTATTTTGTACGTAAACCAAAATATCTATATATTGCAGAAAAAAGGAAAATGACAACCACGACGTTCTGCTCAACTTCACTAACTAAATTATTCAAACAAGCTGCTTTCTTCAATTTTAAAAAAAAATGTCAAAAGTTTCTGGGAAATCCGTTATACTATCCTTACTAAGTGAATTGATTTAATCCATGTACTATTAAATAAATCATATAAAGTTAAATCGAATATAGTTAACATTTATTATATTTCTGAAAAAAGAAAATATTTGATTATCGTAAGTGCATAGATTTCATACACCATTAAATAATAAAATGACATATCATCACTAACATAAAACAAAAAAGAAATTGAAGGGTTTAAAATAAATATTAATTGTAATTATTAAACATAAATAAATAAATAAATAATCAAATCTAAAACTCAAAATCCAAAACTTAAAATATAAATAAAATAATTATGACTAATATTTAATTATATTTAAATAAAGTTAATTGTATTTATTTTTAAGTCCTTAGATAGGTTTTAATTTACACCAATGATGATGGTGCATGATACTTATGCACCAACAATGCATCAAATATTATCCCTTTAAAAATATTATAATTTATTGTTTACTAGAATTAATATTTTTTTAAAGTTTATATGGTTTTGTAAATGAAATATTTTGTTTGAAATTAAAGTGTAGTTGAAAAAAATATTTTTCAAAATATTTTCATGTGGTAAATATTAACTCTGTTCCAATTCAAATTGCTTTGATTCTTTTTAGTAGCAAATGAATTAAATTGATTTATTTAATAATAGAGAGTCTAATTTGATATAATCCTCGTAATTCTCCAAAAGATTTCATTTATGTTATTGTGTAAATATAAATACAATATAATTTTTTATAAAAGTTATTCATATGTATGGTTATTGATTATGATTATAATTAATATATATTTGAATGAAATTAAATTATTATAATGCATGAATAAATTAAAAATTAAAATATACTTAAATCAAAATAAAATTGAAAAGGAATTCACATACTAGGAAACTTAAAAGCTGTTTCTTTAAATATGTATGTTTTAATGAGTTATATTTAATTGATGTGATGATGAGTGAATTATTTATTATCAATCTACGATTTCATAAATTAATAAACAAAATACATGTGTACACAAAAGAAGGATTTTGTTAATTTCGTCAACTGTTTATTTTTTTCGTCTTAGAATTTATACATTTTATAAATTAATAAGTTTAGCTTTAAATATTTATTAATTTATGTTGGCTCTAAAAATTGAAAAAAAAAAGTTGAATTAACTATATCAGTTCATCACCATGCTCCTTCTCAACTTATCCCACAAACCTGACTTAATTTTTAATGTCTATTTTAAATTGGGGAAAAACTGAGGTAGAGGCAAAATCAATTACTTCAAACCACGCCATTACTGTTTTTTAAATCTGGCATTAAGGAGCTAAGGCCATCAGACCATAACGTTGTGTGTAAGAAAAGAAAAAATGTTGGAAGAAGGTTCTGCCATCACAAGATGCTAGACATCAGGTTAAAGATGTTGATCCATAAAATAGGGATGATTTCCTGTTTCACTTACAGACAGTGAAAAATTACGGTTACCTTGTAAAAGGCAAAATTTCAATGCACCAGCCGGGAATCGAACCCGGGTCTGTACCGTGGCAGGGTACTATTGTACCACTAGACCACTCGTGCCCTCTTGTTGAGGGGGTGGTTTCGCATTTAATAAATATATACTATGTATTCATACTTTGTTCCCCTATTAAGATACAGATGGGACATGTGGAAAACAGCCTGCATGATATATAATATGATTAGATAGTTGGCTTTATTAAGTGTTAGGAAATTCAGTATAGTATTGAAGCTATTGTTTATCAAAATAATGCCATCATTGTTTGTTTTGTCCGAGCTGAGCCTTACACCGTACTCGGTACTTATCGTTTCTTCTTCTTCTTTTTTTTGTTTTTTTTTTACTTCGATTTGGCTTTTGTATTTTGGTAACAAAAAGAACAAAAATGGAAAAAGTTAGATTGGTTTTAGTACTTTTGACTATCAAAATTATTGGCTTTAGAAATAAATAAATTTTTAACCTCTGGTAAAGACCATAGCTTAATCAGCGAATGTGGTTGAAAATGGGGTGAGACCTCTATACAAGCATGTATTTGCCCACCAGGTTTAGCTCCATGTCTTCCCCTTTCGCCGCTCAGGGTTTCTCTTACAATCTCAATTACTGCAAAGAAAGTGTTTTATTATCTGATTTTCAGACAAATTTTCACCAATTGAATGCAAAGCTAATTGTCATACTTACTTCAATTCTCTATTTGAGAGTGCCTCAGTTATATCAAGTGTGGCAGAAATGAAGCTAACAAACTAAAGATGGAGAGAAACTACTTTTATCATACAAAACATAACCCTAGTTTGTTTATTAAACTCGCATCTTAAAGACTCGAAGATTACATTACAATATGAGCTAACATTAACTCTCCATCACCCTAAAGCAGCAAAAACCCTAGTCCTTATTCACATCCATTTACCTTCACTAACAATAAACTTGTACACTACTCAACGGTGACTTGATACACATCCTTCCTCTCCTCCTCCTTCACTTTAGGCACAACCACTTTCAACACTCCATTTTTCATCTCAGCCTTTATCTCATCCACCTTATACATGGTGGGGGGTAGGTCAAGCCTGCTCGAGTACCGTATCCTTCCCCCCTCTTCTTCTTCTTCTTCGTCCTCCCAATCTTTACCCCCTTCTCCTCGGATAATGAGTGTGTTCTGTTCCACCGAGATCTTAACATCCTCCTTGCTAAGCCCCGGCATTTCAATCCGGATATAAAGAGCATTGTTGTCCTCCCTCATGTCCCACCCTTTCCTTGACGACAAGCTCGGAGTTGACAGCAATGGGTGGTCCGTGAATTGATCCATTAGGTTCAGGACTTGGCTCAGGCTTCTTGTTGGTGAAAATGGATCAAATACATCTGTACCACCAACAATATAGCTATAAGCATTTCCCCTGCTTCCGGAATAATGAGAGTTTTTAAACAAATTTGAATTTGAATGAAATTTGTATCAGCATCCACATTCAAAACTGTAATTATTTCATTATTTTAGATAGTAATTACTTATTTGTTACATTCATTTCTTTTTTCAGATTGGATTATATCATCTACAGGAAAACATCCAAAGCTTCACTCTTTAAAACAAAATTCAACTTTAAAAGAAGAAAATAAATACCCATCTCGATCATAAAACCTAACTGAAAAAAAAAGAGCTTCAAGTGCTCAAATATGATATTTATAATGTCACAGAAAGAAACACGAAAGAAAGGGGAAAAGGAGGGGTTAGAAAACAAGTACCAGAGAAGAAACGGGGAGAATCACGACGGCGAGAGACAGAGCGATCAGATTGGCGCTGAACGTTGACGGAGCGATCCTCGTCGTTGAAGTTGGTGAGCTGGGCATTGGTATTGAAGGAGCGAGCCACGGTGGGAGTAGCCACTGAAACGGTACGTGCTGGTGAAAGATTGGCCAGCTTCGAAAACAGAGTCGATACAGGGACTCTTCTTAAAGCAGTCGAATATGCCATTGCTTCTAAAACAGTGAATGGTTCTTCTTTGTATTGGATTTTGGCAATGTTTTGTAATTGTGGATTTGGGTATGGTGGGGGGGTTATAAAGGAGACTAAACATGGCAGCAATGTAGAAACGTGGATAACGGAAAAGGAGAGAAGGTGGCAAAACTGAGCGGTCGCAGAAACTTCCCGAATGTTGGAGAACTATCTCTTAATTTTTTATTTTTTTTTACATTTTTTTTTGTTTTCCAAGGTATCTTTGTAGCAATCTTAGGTTTATTTGGATGGACAATTTAACGCTATTTTTACACTAAGCAGGTAAAGGTACTACTCATCTAAACTCAACCTTAATAAGTATCCTATTGATTGAATTAAAGCTTAAAGAATTTACTTAACTGAAATCAACTTTAATTATTGGTTGGATTATTGGGTTTCATTAATATGTATTCATTTTATATATTATGAATTATAAATTATAAATATATTTTAAATAAATAAAAATATTAAATTAAGTCATTTTTTCAGTCCATAGATTTAAACATTTAAAAATCAATAACCAACTAAAATAATCAACAAAATGAAGCCATAACCTAAAGGTTAAATTCTATTATTAGTCCTTATACTTTATGAAATTTGTAGATATAATCATTGTATTTTAATTTGGTCAAATTTAGTTCTATACTTTCTAAATTTTAAATTTTCAATCATTACTAAAAGATAATTGTTAAATTTCAAATTTAGTCATTAATTTAATGTGAAGCAAATTGCAACTTGAGAAATAGTTAACAGTATGATAAAACTTGCATTATATGAATGACACATTTTTGAACTAAACTATACGGACCTTTGCTTGATGAATCTTGAACTCTGTTAAAACAACCAATTAGTGAAGCTTTATAACAATTCGTTTTTTAACGGTGTCGAAAACAGTGGTTTCAAGGCCACCAGATCTGACAATCTGACAAGTAAGTTCATAAATTTTATTATTTAATATTTATGAGACAAGTGTGATTTTTAAAAAGGTTTTTGATTTGATAATTTATGTCATATAAGTAATTTATTAAGTTCAAGTAGTTTTAGAAAATGAGGTATTAGGGCCTTATTTTTATAAACTAAGACATAAATATTTTTATAAATATTTACGAGTGTCATTAAGGTGGTATTAAAGTTTCGTTAAGAAATTTTAATGTTTCAATAGTTGATTAATTAAAAAGAACCAAATTAAAAAAATGCATTCCGGGGACTCCGTTCAGGTAAATCGGACTCATAAATATTTTTAATAAATATTTACGAAGCTAGTTGTGTAGTTAATTAGGTTTCGGTTAAGTGAATTTGCTTGAATTAAAAGTAATTAGGTATAAGGACTAAATTGCATATAGTGTGAAAGTTGAATTATAAATTAAAAAAATTAAAGGGACTAAAAAAGCAATTATATCATTGACATTAATTGAGGCTGCATAAGTAATATATTTGTGTATTTATTATATATAATATTATAATTGTTAATGTTTAAGTATATATATTATATTATAATAATAAAAGAAAAAAAGATAGAACGAAACAGAGAAGAAAAGAAAGAAAAGGAGAAAGAAGGAGAATTAGGGTTTCAAGGGTTCAAAGCTCAATTGGTTAGTCAATTTAGTCTTTTTTCTTGTAATTTTTATGTTTTTAGAATCCCAGTTATAAATACTACCCGACCTACTTTAAAATTTTAGAAATTATTGAATTTTTAAGTGTTGTTAATGTTGAATTTTTAGTATTAAGGCCTAAATTGATAGATTTTCAAGTTAGAAATGAAAAATGGTTGAATTGTAGAATAAATTGTAAAATTCGAGTAATAAAGACTAAATTGTGAAAATTTTAAAATTTAGGGATTTAAGTGAAATTAGAGAGTTAAATATAGTTTAAGTGGATATTGAATAAAAATATAGAATTAATTGTGAAGAAATAAAATTAGTCGCGGTTTAGGGACTAAATTGGAATTTAGACAAATGTTGAGTAAAAAGTTGAAATGTTCAATATGAAATTTAAATTGTATTATTTTGATAAATTTTAATTGTTTTAATTCCGTAGCTAACGTCGTACCGGAACCCTCGACTAAAAATAGGAAAGATAAATTCGACAATGAATAGCTCGTAATTTCTCATTTGTATTTCTATAATTCGAACTTAGTTATTAATTGTTGTATTTTGATTTAATGTTTATGCTAAGTGTTGAGGTGAGTAATTGATATTTTGATAATTGATTGAGTGATTTGAATTGATAGATAAATATATGTATTGAATGGATTGATTTTTGAATTGAAATGATTATATGTGTAATTATGTGATTATATGAAAAATTAACATTGGATATTGATTATTATTGAATTGTGAAATTTAAACCCTATTAACTATATCGGGCTGAGTCGGATATAGACAACATGCCATATGATTGGAAGAGTTCAAAGATTTATTCGACTTCGAGTCGATGAGACACTGGGTGTCAATTTATTACTTCGGATTAGTTCGATGAGGCACTGGGTGCCAATTTACTTCAGTTTAGCTGATGAGACACTCGGTGTCAATTTATTACTTCAAATTATTCGATGAGGCACTGGGTGCCGATGTTTTGGTTGGATCTGTGTATACATTCGAGTCCGAGTCGTGTTAATAGGGGTAAATGAATAATAAAGTTTATAATTGACATTGAAATGGCATGACATGTAACGCCCCGTACCCGAGACCGTTGCCGGAGTCGAACACAAGGTGTTAACGGACTTAATTCATTTACTTACACAGTTCATTTTTAAATTTCCAGACAAGCTGGTTAACTGCATCATAGTCACTTTAAAAATCATATCTCGAGTTCCGAAGCTCGAAAACCGATTCCGTAAATTTTTCCTGAAACTAGACTCATACATCTATCTTCAAATTGTTTTCTAGAATTTTTGGTCTGGCCAATTAGTACAGTTTATTAGTTAAAGTCTCCCCTGTTTCAGGGTTCGACTACTCTGACCTTCATGCATTACGACTTAGATATCTCCCTGTACAGGGCTTCAATACTTATTCCGTTTGTTTCTAAAGAAACTAGACTCGAAAAGGAATCTGTAAATATAGGGCATGACTTCTAATTATCTCTGATTAATTTATAGTGAATTTCCATAGTCAGAACAGGGGACCCAGAAATCGCTCTGGCCCTATTTCACAAAAACTTAAACATCTCATAAAATACGGCTCATATGATCGTTTCGTTACTTTCATATGAAAGTATATTCATCAAGGTTCGATTACATAATTTATTCACTATTTAATTCCATTCCTACTATTTTTAGCGATTTTTCAAATCCACATCACTGCTGCTGTCAGCATCTTTTTTTTTTTAGGTAAACTTTACCTATTTCATGGTTTTCCATGAATCAACTAGAATTTTGTCATACATAGCGCCAAAATGATCGTGATTAACCATTCCAATGGCTAATCGTTACCAAACATTTCCATACCACTCAATGAACAACATACAAAATGATTATAATGCTATGCTCAATATATATATAAGCCATTTTCGTATGGCTATCCAAATATATACATTACCAAAGGTACTTGACTGACAACAAAGGGCAGTCCTATACATGCCATTATCAGAGTTCAACTAAAAGAGTACCAAAAGGGCTTCGATAGTGTGGACGACTTCGACTTTGACAATCCCGAGTCCGATAGCTGACGAGCAAAATCTATAAAACAGAGAATCAAAGCAACGGAATAAGCATTTAATGCTTAGTAAGTTTGAGTAATGAAATTAGTTTTGACTAAAGTATAACATTCATATGGCTAAATGAATAACTTCATATATGCACATTCTCATAATCATACTTACTTCACGCTTCAATCAACATATTCATACACAAGGTATCAAACCTAACTAAAGGCCGAAAGTTCGTTAATCAATTGAACGAATACTATTTAAAACGAATCAACTTTTTCGATGCATATACGAAACATACCTTATCGTTTGGATTTTATGAGTGTATTAATTGAAATTATTACAGCATGATCGCTCACTTCCAAACCCAAGTATCTTCGGGATTTAGCCGGATATAACAACTCACACAAATGCCTTCGGGTCTTAGCCTGGATATAGCAACTCACACAAATGCCTTCGGGTCTTAGCCCGGATATAATCACTAGCATAAATGCCTTCGGGACATAGCCTGGATATAGCAACTCGCACGAATGCCTTCGAATCTTAGTCCGGTTATCATCCGAATAATCATGCACATATGTCCACAAATCATAACACATCTTTATTTCGTTTTCATTACTAGAACTTAGACACAAGGCACTTATCTACCATTACCATTTTTGGCTCAATAACCACGTACAAAGAGCATGGTTTTGATTCGCTATATAACATGATCTAATCGAATCATAATCTAAGTTCCATTACTCGAAAACTTACCTCGGATGTTGTCGAACGATTTCAACGGCTATTCGATCACCTTTTCCTTTCCTTTATCGGATTTAGTTCCCCTTTGCTCTTGAGCTTAATTTAACAAATAAATTGATTTAATCATTTTGAACATCAAAGAGAAATTAAAGGTACTTAGCCCATATATATTAGGCATTAGAGTCATATATGTATGAAATCATGAATCAAATTCAACATATTAGCCAATATTCTCCTTTAGCCGATTTTCTAAGTCAAGATAAAGCCATCAATATGCTTACCTATAGCCGAGCGTACAACATCAATCTATGTATTCATTCATGTGGCCGAATATGCATGTCTATGTTGAGGCCGATTATATACTTAATACATTCTACAAATATGGTTACTTGTATTGACTAAATACCATTTTGTTTCAAGTTCAAAACTCGCTAATACACATATATACACTAGTAATCAAATACTAACATTTGCACTTCACCTTAATAGCTAGCTTAGCAAACCTTAATTTAACATATAATTGTTCATAACACAATTAAAGCATCCTCTCCATTCCATTAATTCAAAACACATACATTACTCAATAATATTCAAAATCATATTCGGCCTTAGTACACACTTGTTAGCCGATTTTTCTCCATTTAGCAACTAATGCACATATGTGCTTATTTGCTAGACTCTACTTCACCTAACTACCATTTCTCATCCAAATAACATGAACAACATTTGCTCATGACATCAAGCATTCTTTAATTCGGCTATTACTAGTATAAGCTTTAACCATTCATATTTTTAGAAAGACCAAGTTCTTTCCTCAATACATTCATCATCAAAATTCAAGTAAAACAATCAAAATTCCTTCCTTTATAACCATAGCCGAAGGCTCCATTCACCCATCATTAGTGAAAATTTTAGCATGGGCTAAGCAAGAACCATGATAATTTACCTAAAACAAGTAAACATTTCACAAATTTAACACAATATACTAACCTCCCTAAGGATTCAAGTGACCAAATTCTTCCCTCCTTTGTTTCTTCTATTCGCCAAGTTGAACAACAAAGAGAGAACTTTGTTTTCATCACCAATTTCCTTTTCATTACTTTATTACTAACCTTTTATTTTATTATTTCTAACATAAAACACTAACACAAAATGTTTATAATAGGCTTTAACCCATAGCATGGCCGGCCACCATCTTGGTTTTGGTTAATTTGACATGCAAGTACAATTATTTGCAACATGCATAAATAGGCCACTTTACATTTGCCTAGCACATTTCTAAATTTTCTCACATAAGTCCTATTTAATAAAATTCACTTACAATTAACAAAATTCAAACATGAAATTTTCACACATGCATATATACATATAATAAGCATCAAATATGACGGTCAATTATTTTTATGACTCGGTTTAGTGGTCCCGGAACCACTTTCCGACTAGGGTCAATTTAGGGCTGTCACAACTCTCCCCCACTTAAGAAATTTTCGTCCCCGAAAATCTTACCGGTAAATAGGTTTGGGTATCGCTCTTTCATAGAGTCCTCGATTTCCTATGTAGCTTCTTCGATTCTGTGTTTGAGCCATAACACCTTTACTAACGGAACCCTTTTGCTTCGCAACTCTTTCACTTCACGAGCTAGGATACGTATCGGTTCTTCTTCATAACTCATATCGGATTGAATTTCAACCTCGGAAGGATTAATTATGTGCAAAGGATCGATCAGAACGTCAAGCATCGAAACATGAAAAACGCTAGAATCCTTTCAAGTTCGGGGTAAAAGCGACCTATATGCAATCGGACCAACTCGTTCGAGATTTCATACGCCCAATGAACCTCGGACTCGGTTTGCCCTTACGGCCAAATCGAGTATCTTTTCCAAGGTGAAACCTTAAGAAACACTTTGTCTCCCACCGATACTCAATATCTCTTCGTTTTAAATCCGCGACGACTTCGAACCTCAAACAATCGTCATCATCAATTTGAAACTCGATTCCATATTCAAACACATTCACCCGCTTTGTAACCAATTCATCATCGACTTTTCGAGCTTCACGAATTTGATGAATCAACAATGGTTTGGCCTTTAATTCACTACTAACACATTGTCGGATAGAATGCATAAGTGTACATTCATCGTCAGAAAAGCAAACAAGGATTTACGACTTAAGGCATCCGCAACCACATTAGCCTTTCCCGGGTGATAGTCAATGACAAGCTCATAGTCTTTTAACAATTCGAGCCAACGTCTTTGTCGCAGATTCAAGTCTCTTTGAGTCATCAAATATTTGAGACTTTTGTGATCCAAATATACGTGGCACTTCTCACCAAATAAGTAATGTCGCCATATTTTCAAAGCGAATACGATGGCAGCTAGTTCGAGATCATGGGTTAGATAATTTTTCTCATGTGGCTTCAATTGTCTCGACGCATAAGCTACAACTCGACCTTCTTGCATCAATACACAACCCAACCCAAGTAAGGATGCATCACTGTAAATGACAAACTCCTTGCCTGATTCGGGCTGCACTAGTACTGGAGCTTCAGTCAAATAAGTTTTCAGTTGATCGAAACTTTTCTGACACTTTTCTGTCCATTCGAACTTAACATCTGTCTGAAGTAGTTTCATTATTGGTGTCGCTATCATCGAAAAACCCTTTACGAACCGTCTGTAGTAACCGGCAAGTCCCAAAAAACTCCGAACCTCAGTAATATTTCTCGGAGGCTTCCAGTTAAGTATGGCTGAAATTTTACTCAGATCAACTAGAATACCCGATGCAGATACCACATGACCCAAGAAGCTAACCTCTCTTAACCAGAACTCACACTTACTGAACTTAGCATATAACTGCTTATCTCGTAAAATTTACAACACTAGTCCCAGGTGTTCAGCATGATCGGTTTTATTTCTCGAATAAACCAAAATATCATCGATAAACACAACTACAAACCGATCCAAATACGGTCTGAAGATTCGATTCATCAAATCCATAAATACCGCAGGGGCATTAGTGAGCCCAAACGGCATCACTAAGAACTCGTAGTGACCATATCTAGTTCTGAAAGTAGTTTTGGGTATATCCGAATCTCGAATTCGCAACTGATAATAACCCGATCTCAAATCTATCTTTGAAAACACTGAGGCTCCCTTTAGTTGATCAAACAAATCATCAATACGCGGTAACGGATATTTATTCTTTATTGTCACTTTATTCAGCTGACGATAGTCGATGCACAACCTCATGGTTCCGTCCTTCTTTTTCACAAACAATACTGGTGTACCCCAAGGTGAGAAACTTGGTCGAGCGAAACCTCTATCCGTCAACTCTTGCAACTGAGCTTTCAACTGAGCTTTCAACTCTTTTAACTCGGTTGGTGCCATACGATACGGAGCTATCGAAATCGGTGTAGTCTCAGGTACAAGCTCAATACCAAACTCTACCTCCGACAGTGGTAAACCCGTAATTCTTCTGAAAACATCCAGATATTCACAAACCACCGCAGCAGATTCAGCTTTTTTCTAACTCTTTGTCATCAAGTACATACGCAAGGTATGCTTCACACCCCTTTCTTACATATTTCTGAGCCAACATCGATGATATTACAGCTGGCAACCCATTCAAGTCAGTAGACTCAACTCGGATTATCTCGTTATTTACACACCTCAAATCAATAGTTTTTCTTTTGCAATTTACAATTGCATCATGTACGGTCAACCAATCTATACCGAGGATAACATCAAATTTATCAAACGGTAAAAGCATCAAATCGGCCGAAAAACAGGAACCTCGGATTACTAGGGGACATTTCTTACACACTTTGTCAACAAGTACATAACGACCCAAGGGATTCGACACTCGAATTACGAACTCAGTAGACTCAACAAGTAAAGTCTTACTGGATGCTAAGGTTTCACATATATAAGAATGAGTAGAACCAGGGTCAATCAAAGCAATCACATTAGTATCAAAGAGAGTAAAAGTACCGGTAATAACATCTGGCGAGGAAGCATCCTCGCGTGCGCGTATAGCATAAGCTCTAGCAGGAGCACGAGCCTCAGATCTGGTTGTAGCATCTCTAGATCCTCTCTGACCGCCACTAGCATTGCCCGTGTTTCTAGATGGTCTACCCGGCGAGAGTAGCACCGGTTTCCCACTCGATTTACATTTTGTTCGCATACCTCGGGCAATCCTTGATAAAATGGTCACTGATCCGACTTATAACAGAGTGGTCATGGAATCTACAACTCCCGAATGCCATTTACCACAATATCGGCACTCCGCTTCGTCTCGACGATCATTCCCAACACTGGCGACCGACGTGACTCATGTACTCACAAGGGGTCGATCGCGATCTCGTCTAGAAAATCCCAAAGTGTCTCTAGACCGGCCTAAGTCATCTCTAAATTTCTTCGATGACTGTTGAAAGGGCTTTCCGAAGATCTCTTACTTAAACTCCTTTGCTCCCATATCGCCTTTTCTTTTCTCCTTCATCGAGCTCTTCGGCTTTGCAAGCTCGTTCGACAAGTACCACAAATTCTCGGATTTCTAAAATGCCAACATACGACTTTATATCATCGTTCATCCATCCTCAAAACGCTTACACATCACGACTTCAAGAAATGCATTCTCGAGCGTCATCGCTAAGCCTTACAAACTTTCGCTCATAATCAAGAACCGCATGGAACCTTGTTTAAGTTCAAGAAATTCCTTCCATTTTTGATAAATGAATCTCTGACTAATATACTTTTTTTGAAACTCGGTTTGGAAAAACTCCCAAGTTACTTGCTCTCTGGGCACAACAGAAATCAACGTATTCCACCAATAGTAGGCAGAAGTATGTAGCAAGGAGATAGTACACTTTAGGCATTCATCGGGTGTGCAAGATAGTTCATCGAGTACCCGAATAGTGTTGTCCAACCAAAATTCAGCTTGCTTGGCATCATCGCTGTCCGTAGCTTTAAATTCAGTAGCCTCGTGTTTTTGGATTCTGTCAACTGGGGCTTATTTGACCTTATTTGGTCGATTCATCGGAGGTATTGTAGGTCGGGGTTGTATTAGTCGGAATGGAGGTTGTGGAACAGTAGTATTAGTTCGAATGTATTGGTTGAACCAATCATTCATCACGCTATAAAAGCCTGTCTAGCTTCGTCATTCTGATTACTAGCAATAGGTTGAGAGTCCGCTGGCGCTGTCCCTTGTACGGGAGCAGGCGCTACACTCTCAAGATCATCAGCTACCGCTCGATTAAGATCGGGATCCATTTCTATAAGTAAACACATTTTTAACTGTCAGAAATCACCACACTATTAAATAAACACATAATGGCATGTATAGCTTGTAGCACCCCAAACCCGGCCCAGAAGTTATAGCCGGATCCGGCATGCCACATTAAAAACGTTAAAAAAATTTTCCATTTTAAGTCCAGAAAATCGTACTTGATGTTCAAAAGATTAATTCATTAAGGGTTAAGGTGAATAGAAGCTGCACCGGTAGGAAACCTAAAAAGAGGTGGTGAGTCCATCGAATCGCTAAGTACCAAGCTCCTTCGGATCCAATCCTAGACATGCATACCGCCATTGCCACACCTTAACGTCATAGATATTTCTAGGAAACCGATTCGATTAAGTCATTTTAGGAAAAGTGATTAATTTTGGAAAATACTTTCATTGCAAAGCTTTGCTTGTTGTCGTGTTATTTTGAAATCAACTGTTGTTTTGAAAACGCACCTAAAGCTATCCAATTTCAACAGTTAAAATAAGTATTACCTATCTTAGTAATACATATTAAAACCATCAAAATAAATAAGCGGCCTTATTACATTTAAAAGCCCAAAACCTCAAACGTAATTAAAAGGATGTCCAGTTCACCGAAGAAAATCAAACTTTCGAATCGGTGGCCACTCAAATTCCCTCACGCCCCAAGCCCACTATGGTTGGGGATTTCTGCGTGGATGAAAATAAAAGGGTGAGTTTGGGGAAACTCAGGTGTAAGGAAAACCCATTCAAAGCCCAGTCACTCAAGCCCATTGGGCCTAAGCCCATTCAGTAATAAGTGGTACTGGGCCGAGCCCTTTTCAGACATAATAAACCGGGCCTTAGCCCTTATTCAGATAACAAGATGGCCCATAGGCCCATTTCAAAATACATGCAACATCAAGAACATATGCAAGCCCATTTGGGAGACTACTCAACCCACCAACCACTACACTCCACCCGCATACAGCCATACACTCCATGTGGGATAGCTCAACCCACCCACCCAACACTCCACAGCTGCAAAGATTGCTTGCTCATTATCAAAGAATTGAGGCAAAGCCTCCAAGACGTGGACAAGCCACTTTCAAGACTTCCTCCGTCAATATCCCAAATCCCATGCATCGATAATAACAACATGGCATGCAGTAAATAACCACAGTCAAACATGCATTTAGGTCAATTTAACCCTAGGGGTATTTCGGTAATTTATCTCCTAAGGGTAAAATTGTAAATTTTCCACTTTTAAAGGTATTTCAGTAATTTATCTATTTTAGGGTTTTTCATACATATTCCTACTTTTCACGTACTAACAGAATCACGTACCGAGGGTTTTTACCGAATTGGGCCCGTTGGCCCATCATTCCAATTTTGGCACATTAAGCCCAAAAATATCGAGGGCACAGAAATCATGCACTTTACAGTCCAAATTTTGCAGCTTACCAAAAACATTAATCGATTTATCTCACGAGCATTCGCACACTCGCAAATCTACAAAATACCGGTTTTCGGCATTTCGCTTTTCGACTTTTGCCGATCCGCACTAAGAAAGAGGGTGTTAGTTACACACTGCTTTGCGACGATATCTTTTGAGATCCACACACGAACCGCCTACAATTGGATTACTAACACATTAATCTAACTATTCAAATACGAACTACGATTAACCCCTTATAATATTCGCCAACCACACCTACAGATCATAGTAAGCTTATAAGAAAACAATAAGCAACTCATTAACAAATTTTTGTCAATGTTTACCACATAATCATAATTTCACTGCAAGCTGTCTTCCTGAGCAACAGTCACTAAATCATTTATAAATGGAGCTACGAAACTCCAAATCAAGTTCTGTTAATTTTCCTTGAAAATAGACTCATATATCTTTTATCCATAAAATTTTCAGAATTTTTGGTTTAGCCAATCAATACCAGATTTTTCTCTAAGTTTCCCATGTTTCACTGTTTGACTAATCTGACCACTCTTCATTACGAATCAAATTTCTCATTGTACAGAATTCAAAATATGTTCTTGTTTATTTCATTAGAAACTAGACTCAATAAGCTTTAATTACATAATTTATTCAGCTTCTAATTCATCTCTCACAATTTATGGTGATTTTCCAAAGTCACGTTACTGCTGCTGTCCCAAGTAGATTTATTACCAAATCACTCTTTCACACCTAACTTGCATGCATGTTATTTAAACATGTATATCACCAATCAATCATCACATATCTATGATTTTACTTAAGTATAATCTCCATTTCATCATTTTAAAGCACAACATGTTAGCCGATTTTTCCCTTTAGCATCTAAGGCACATGCATGTTCATTTGTTTGGCTCAACTTCACCTATCTTCCATTTTTCATCAAAAGAACATGAAACAACAACCATTTCCTTCATTTTAATTCATGACTAAATGCTCACAACACAACTAAAAATCAAAATATACTTCAAGAGTTAAGGTAGAATCAAGAAGAACTCATGACCCTCAAAATAGAAGCAAGGTACCAAGAACTTACCTTCAATTTTCCTCCTCCTAATGACCGAATACTCAAGAGCTTTCTCCTCTCCTTTCTCTTCTCTAACTTTCAGCTATGATGAACAAAGATGGACAAAACTTTGTTCTTTTCACCCTTTTTCTTTTAATAAAACTTCATATTTCATCCATTTAATTCTTTAATACAAAAGACATGATATTCTTATCATGAAACATTTACCTAACCCATTATCATGAAACATTTACCTAACCCATTATCATGGAACATTTACCTAACCTATTATCATGAAACATTTACCTAACCCATTATCATGGAACATTTACCTAACCTATTATCAATTTGTATCAAATTGTACCATAAATTATGGATATCAAGTGTACATTTTGTCTACAACAACATGATGGTTGGCCACTTCATGTAAAATGGGAGGTTTGTCATGCAAATCCTCCTATTTTGCACTCCTATTTATTTGGCCACTTCAATTTAGCCTATAGCATTTTCAAACATTTTCACATAGGTCCTATTTCATAACTTCACCCCCTTTTTCTTATGGAACAAAAATTAACTAAAATTGTCGGGTTCTATCTTAAGTTTGGGCTTTCTAAAGGCCCACTAACATAATTAAACCTATGCCAACATTCACAGAATTCCCGAAAATTGGGGCGTTACATAGCTAGACCCAAACGTATTACGGTAGTCCTAGAATCGACTAAACCGTAGCTCTGATACCAATAAAATTGTAACGCCCCGTACCCGAGACCGTTGCCGGAGTCGAACACGAGGTGTTAACGGACTTAATTCATTTACTTACACAGTTCATTTTTAAATTTCCAGACAAGCTGGTTAACTACATCACAGTCACTTTAAAAATCATATCTCGAGTTCCGAAGCTCGAAAACCGATTCCATAAATTTTTCCTGAAACTAGACTCATACATATATCTTCAAATTTTTTTCTAGAATTTTTGGTCTGGCCAATTAGTACAGTTTATTAGTTAAAGTCTCCCCTGTTTCAGGGTTCGACTACTCTGACCTTCATGCATTACGACTTAGATATCTCCCTGTACAGGGCTTCAATACTTATTCCGTTTGTTTCTAAAGAAACTAGACTCGAAAAGGAATCTGTAAATATAGGGCATGACTTCTAATTATCTCTGATTAATTTATAGTGAATTTCCATAGTCAGAACAGGGGATCCAGAAATCGCTCTGGCCCTGTTTCACAAAAACTTAAACATCTCATAAAATACGGCTCATATGATCATTTTGTTACTTTTATATGAAATTATATTCATCAAGGTTCGATTACATAATTTATTCACTATTTAATTCCATTCCTACTATTTTTAGCGATTTTTCAAATCCACATCACTGCTGCTGTCAGCATCTTTTTTTTTTAGGTAAACTTTACCTATTTCATGGTTTTCCATGGATCAACTAGAATTTTGTCATACATAACGCCAAAATGATCGTGATTAACATTCCAATGGCTAATCGTTACCAAACATTTCTATACCACTCAATGAACAACATACAAAATGATTATAATGCTATGCTCAATATATATATAAGCCATTTTCGCATGGCTATCCAAATATATACATTACCAAAGGTACTTGACTGACAACAAAGGGCAGTCCTATACATGCCATTATCAGAGTTCAACTAAAAGAGTACCAAAAGGGCTTCGATAGTGTGGACGACTTCGACTTTGACAATCCCGAGTCCGATAGCTGACGAGCAAAATCTATAAAACAGAGAATCAAAGCAACGGAATAAGCATTTAATGCTTAGTAAGTTTGAGTAATGAAATTAGTTTTGACTAAAGTATAACATTCATATGGCTAAATGAATAACTTCATATATGCACATTCTCATAATCATACTTACTTCACGCTTCAATCAACATATTCATACACAAGGTATCAAACCTAACTAAAGGCTGAAAGTTCGTTAATCAATTGAACGAATACTATTTAAAACGAATCAACTTTTCCGATGCATATACGAAACATACCTTATCGTTTGGATTTTATGAGTGTATTAATTGAAATTATTACAGCAAGATCGCTCACTTCCAAACCCAAGTATCTTCGGGATTTAGCCGGATATAACAACTCACACAAATGCCTTCGGGTCTTAGCCCGGATATAGCAACTCACACAAATGCCTTCGGGTCTTAGCCCGGATATAATCACTAGTATAAATGCCTTCGGGACATAGCCCGGATATAGCAACTCGCACGAATGCCTTCGGATCTTAGTCCGGTTATCATCCGAATAATCATGCACATATGTCCACAAATCATAACACATCTTTATTTCGCTTTTCATTACTAGAACTTAGACACAAGGCACTTATCTACCATTACCATTTTGGCTCAATAACCACGCATACAAAGAGCATGGTTTTGATTCGCTATATAACATGATCTAATCGAATCATAATCTAAGTTCCATTACTCGAAAACTTACCTCGGATGTTGTCGAACGATTTCAACGGCTATTCGATCACCTTTTCCTTTCCTTTATCGGATTTAGTTCCCCTTTGCTCTTGAGCTTAATTTAACAAATAAATCGATTTAATCATTTTGAACATCAAAGAGAAATTCAAGGTACTTAGCCCATATATGTTAGGCATTAGAGTCATATATGTATGAAATCATGAATCAAATTCAACATATTAGCCAATATTCTCCTTTAGCCGATTTTCTAAGTCAAGATAAAGCCATCAATATGCTTACCTATAGCCGAACGCATAACATCAATCTATGTATTCATTCATGTGGCGAATATGCATGTCTATGTTGAGGCCGATTATATACTTAATACATTCTACAAATATGGTTACTTGTATTGACTAAATACCATTTTGTTTCAAGTTCAAAACTCGCTAATACACATATATACACTAGTAATCAAATACTAACATTTGCACTTCACCTTAATAGCTAGCTTAGCAAACCTTAATTTAACATATAATTGTTCATAACACAATTAAAGCATCCTCTCCATTCCATCAATTCAAAATACATACATTACTCAATAATATTCAAAATCATATTCGGCCTTATTACACACTTGTTAGCCGATTTTTCTCCATTTAGCAAATAATCCACATATGTGCTCATTTGCTAGACTCTACTTCACCTAACTACCATTTCTCATCCAAATAACATGAACAACATTTGCTCATGACATCAAGCATTCTTTAATTCGGCTATTACTAGTATAAGCTTTAACCATTCATATTTTTAGAAAGACCAAGTTCTTTCCTCAATACATTCATCATCAAAATTCAAGTAAAACAATCAAAATTTCTTCCTTTATAACCATAGCCGAAGGCTCCATTCACCCATCATTAGTGAAAATTTTAGCATGGGCTAAGCAAGAACCATGATAATTTACCTAAAACAAGTAAACATTTCACAAATTTAACACAATATACTAACCTCCCTAAGGATTCAAGTGACCGAAATTCTTCCCCTCCTTTGTTTCTTCTATTCGGCCAAGTTGAACAACAAAGAGAGAACTTTGTTTTCATCACCAATTTCCTTTTCATTACTTTATTACTAACCTTTTATTTTATTATTTCTAACATAAAACACTAACACAAAATGTTTATAATAGGCTTTAACCCATAGCATGGCCGGCCACCATCTTGGTTTTTGGTTAATTTGACATGCAAGTACAATTATTTGCAACATGCATAAATAGGCCACTTTACATTTGCCTAACACATTTCTAAATTTTCTCACATAAGTCCTATTTAATAAAATTCACTTACAATTAACAAAATTCAAACATGAAATTTTCACACATGCATATATACATATAATAAGCATCAAATATGACGGTCAATTATTTTTATGACTCGGTTTAGTGGTCCCGAAACCACTTTCCGACTAGGGTCAATTTAGGGCTGTCACATGACATGAGAAATAAAAGTGAAATAGTGAATTGAAAATAGAATGTGAAATATGTTGCAAACATATGGAATGGATAATGCAATTGTATAATGAATTGTGAAATAAATTGTGAAAAGCTATTTATATAGCAAGTGATGAGAATTGAGTATTGTATAAAATGATGTATTTATGATTTGAGTATTGAATGGTTAATGCTATTGTATAAGTAAATGTGAATTTTAAATATTCAATTCTGCTTAATATTTAATTTTGCCTATTATATTATTTTGTTTTTAAATATTCGGATTATAGAAATACCATTGAGTTTTACTCAGCGTACGGTTTTGTTTCTCGTGCGCAGGTTAGGTACTTAACTTTTGATTGCTAATCCAGCATCCAACAACGATCCCGAACTCAAATGAGGTGATGTTTATCCTTTGTGTTGGCATGTACCTAGGGTGTTTAAATAATAGTTATTTTGTGGTTTGATTGTAAGTGAGGTTATAAGTTTAATTTTAGTTGGTTTTATACATAAATATGTGTTTGTTTTTGAAGCCATATTATGGCATGGTAAATTGAACTAAATCTAGATAGGTACATGTGAATTTAATTTTATGTTTAAGTGCTCATGAACTAGGCAAATTGATTTGGATTTGGTATGTTTATAATTTGGATTAAAAACGATGTTTTGATGATATAAAATGTTTGAAATTTTTGTCTATTTGATCTGTAAACTCCGATAATGCTCCGTAACCCAGTTCTGGCGAGGGATACGGGTTGGGGTTGTTACAAGCTTGAACATGCAAGAAATAAATAAATCGAAGATCAAATGAATACTTTCAATTCAATTCAAGTTCTCTTATATAGAAGATCGAATCTTAATAAGAGTTTAACATTGAGAACATCTTTGCCATTATGAGGATAATTGAATATACACGATGAACTTTTTCTATGCATCTATTTAGTGGAATAAGAGCATTTCATTTTGTTTGTATAAGAATTGTTTCATTGAGTATAAAAACATTGTAAGTAAGTCGAACTAAATCAATTAATTTACAACTAAGCTTTTAAGAGGAAAGTCTTAGAGGGAAAGTGATCTTGTTTAGAGTAAAGAGATGATGTTGCTACTTAATGAGTGAGGACTTAAATCACACCTTGTACTCATTGAGTATAATGGATTAACTCTCTAAATAAGGTCCCACAAACGTAAGAAATTTTCGAACTATGTAAGCCAACTTTTGGTGTCCATCTCTATTTTACATGTAGTAGTGACTTGATTTAGTTGCAACTTAACATATATTTGATGAGCAAAAATCAACAATCCTTCAATGAAGGTATATAATTTGCAATTCTTTTTCTTGTTACATTATAGGTATAATTTAGGTGTATTCATACAATACATATATGACATCAAATTATCTTAAAACTAAAATTTAATATCAATAAAAATATATTTAAAAACATTTCTAATATATTTAATATATGAAAATTTTGTGTTAGCAATTTTTTTTTTTTTACTTTTCATGTAGATGAGAAATTACCTCTTTCATCAATTATCAAGCAAATCACTTTCAATTACTTGTGCGAAAGTAACTTAGAAGGGAAATATTCCAATGAAAGTAAATCAATTTTTGCATACCAAACGTTGGAATCACATTTCAACTAATTAAATTATTTGTGGAGTGATAACTTTCCATCATACCAAAAGCCCTTTTAAATGTATGTTTGGATATACTAAACCAATGCTAATAAAGTGTAATTATATTGCCTTGTAATTACAATGAATTCTAATTGGGATAAGTATCAATATTGTAGTTGAATTTTAATTTAATATGTAATCTCATACATGAACTTTGATTTTGTGTTGAATATTACATACATAGACATATTAATCCACTATGAAAATAAATATATGTATTCATTTGTTTAAATGTACAATTGAATCAAAATCAAAGTTTTATGTATATATATATGAACGATAATATAAGTTTTATGTATATAATTACATCAAATAAAATTTTATATATTAAATTAGACATTAAAACAAAGTTCATATAAATTTAATATTTGTCTGTACTAATTTAATAAAATATTTGTCTCACACATTTTTTAACAAACCTAAATACATTTTTATAGTCATCATAATTAATTATTTGTATACTTCCAATATTTTCAACCTCTTAAAAATTAAAAATAACATTAATTATTTCAATTACACTCGATTTAATACATTTAATTAATTATTATAATTATACAAATATATAGCTTTTATGATTACAATTTACAAATAATTATACTTAAATCTAATTATTAGATAATTTTTCAAACATATTTTAAGAAAATATATAAATAATTAATAAATTGAGAAAAAATACTCATGAGATGATGTTAAAAAATGTATGATCAGTTAATGATTATTTATAAAAATTAAAATTAAAATATTGTGAATAATGATAAAAGAAAACCCTATATGAGATGATGAGAAAAAACAGGGAATGTTTATAAACTTTTTAAATTCTCTTCTACAACTTTAAACTTTTTTAATTAATACTTATATATTTTACTAATATGTTAAATTTTTAAAAAAATGGCTTATTTTCCTTTCTAGGAATTTATAATACCAATCTAGTCATCGTTTTAACTTTTAAATAGAATGTGGACTGAATTGGTATGAGTATTGTTGTCCATATATGAAGATGTGAGTTTGAGTGTCATCAAGATATTATCCTTTTATTCATAGGTTGAGGAGAGACTATAAATAATTTTAGATATTGCTTCATATGATCAAAACTTATAATAAGATTGTTTAAAAAAAATTTAAATAGAATAGAAAGATATAATATAATTACGTTAAAATATGAAATTAATAATTAATATGACAAAAATTGTAAATAATTTCTTAAATAAAAACAACACTTAATACCAGTATTACATTAAAAGGAGTTGGGCCAGAATCTGGTGGCCTTCTCTTTTACCCACAAAACGATACTAGTCTTCACAAGTTTATTATATTATAATACCCAGCCTTAGTATTGGTATTTACATATTTTGCTCTATTATTTCAGATTTACTGATATTTTTAAATTTATGTTTGATTTTTAATTCCTTAATAAATTATATATTATATATACATAATATCCCAATATGTAAATATAAGTTTAACTATATTTTAATTTTAAATGTAATTAAAAATTTAATTTAAAATATCAAAATTTTATACCAATTGATAATCAATTAAATTAAGTTAAATCACAATGAAATATACACTGAAATTTTAACCCAACAAAACATAAAACTAGGTTTAAAACCGAAACAGTAGTATCTGATAATGCAAACGAATAATAATTCTATTACTCTAACTAGAGGTGAGTATTCGATCGAGTCGAGTCGAATCGAGTCAAAAAATTTCGAGTCAAGTTAATGAACCGTATTATTTATACTCAATGTTGCGTTTACATGAATCGATTATTTAACTAGTGGATGAAGTACAATATTATTTAACTACATAAACAATATAATGATTTTACCTTTTAACTTAATGAGTAAACATTTATCAAAATGACGTAGTTTTGCCTTTTCTTATTTGGATTTTCGAATAACTCGAATTGTGTAATTCATATTCGAGTTAAACTGAAAAACTTAATTTTTTATTCGAGTTTATCAAAATGACTTGATTAACTCAAATAACTCAAATTATTTAATTCAAAATTTAAATTTTTTATTAAATTTTTCAAACCAAATCAAATTTTACTCACTTCTAAATTCAACAGTGACTTGATCACTATTTATGAAGGAAAGAATTTTAACGGCCTTAGCAAGTGGTTCCACGGTTTGCACCTATGATAGAAGGAAACCCATGCAAGAAAAAAAAATGTTCGAAGCCCAGTAGGAACCATGAAGGTGCATAGGCCCAACTACTATGTGATAGTGTATGCTGGCATTCCATTGAATTTGTGACAAAACGAGCCCATGATTATGAGCCAGTCTCAAAAAATATATAAAATGTGAATACCTAAATGTTTAGGTTAAAAGTTAGATTGGAAAATGACAATGCTGAAGAATACACCAAAATGCAGTAAGATAGATAGTTTTGAAAGGTGAAAGATGAGAGCCATGCATAATATATTTAAGATATTGTAAGATATCCCAATTTAATGTAATCTTAACTAAGATCAGCTTAATTAAGATATTTAATGCAAAAGTTTTGAGTGATACCAAAGGGTATTAGTACATGTGAACTTTATTTTCTATTCACTTGTGTTAGCAACATTGGATAACCACAAGATCCGAGGATCATTCAATCTTTGAAATACAAAATTATGTTATTATTTAAAAGTCAAATGTTGAAATCCTTCATTACAACCATCTAACCTCAAATTCCTACTTTCTTTGTTTCTTTCCTATCATGTAAAAACAAATGGAAAATCTAACTTTCTCTTCATATGTTCTTTTTTTGCTCATTCAGCTAGATTATTATCATAATTAATACCTTAATGAATAAGATAGTCATAAGTCAATTATTAACCAAAGACTAATTACTTTTAAATATTAATTTTTAATATTGTTGGTGTGACAATTAGGTTTGTTCATGAGTTGGCTCGACCTGAAGGTCCGCCTAAAAAGTGAGAGGGTTTAGGCAAAATTATAGGTACAAAAAATGAGTTTAAATAAAAATAATAAGCTCTGCTTCCTAAACGGGTTGAGGCCTCAAGTAAATTTTTTTTGGTCCAAGCCCAACCTAACCCAAATTTGTAAAAAAAAAAATCTATTGTTTTGCTATTATATTGTTATTATTTTTGTGTTATTATTTGAATATTGTATAACTCTTTTTTATTATTATTAATTTACTACTATTTTAAAGGTATTTTCCTGCTAAATTGTACTTATCTTAGTGTCATTTAAAAATATTTTTTTAATTTTTTCTATTTGTTGTGAAACATTTATTTGAATGTTTTAGTGTATTTGATGTATTATATTTTTAAAATTTATTTTTATATAAAAAAACAATACAAACTTTTTTATTACGAATGGCTGGGCCAAGCTCGAGTTTTAGCATTTTTACTCAGGCTGAGTTTGAGCAAAATTTGAGGCCCATTTTTCAGTCTGGATAAAATAAATGGATAAAATTAAAAATATATATATAAATTCATAAAAATTCAAAATAAATAGTATGGAGCATACATGGATTATAGGCAAGTTATTGTGTTTAAAAATTTTAAAATTTTAAAATTTTAGTTAATCAATACCATTCAAACACATAAGAGGAATCAAAATAAAAATAAAAATATTTTACAATATTATTTAATTAAAATTGAACCGGATTGAATCAAGGTAAGAACTTAATTAATATAACTTTAATATACCCTTACTTTTAATTTTGTTTGCATTTACTTTTAATTAAAAGCAATCAAATTTAAGAATTTAATTATTTAATATACATTCCCATTTAATTCTTTTTATGTTTACTTTAATTAAATTGAATTGTCTTTATTTATTTTATGTTACAATATTGCTTTTAAGAACAAATGATTTTGTATTTTGTCTTATTTTATTATATATTTTTTATAAAATTGTTAAGTAAAATGTTTGAATTTTAATTAATATACACGATCAACGTACATCAGGCGAATAAAAAAACTAGTACTCTAACAAGGTTGAGAAATCTTGCTAATGTTGCATTAGAATAATGTGATGTGCTGCCACGTGTCAAAGAATTATATTCCCATAATGATTTGCTAATTGATTGTTGGTAGTTATTTAAATTGCTACTTTATATTACCATTGAATGTCCAATATCAAATATAAATTTGGAACACTAGATTTTGACTCATATCAATAACATATAAATATAAATTGACAACCAAATTATTTAAAACAAACTTATAAAATATACATATAAATATAATCTTAGACTTTATAATATTTATTTATATTTTTTCAAATAATATCATATATTTATATGATAAATGGTTTCATTATTTTTTACTTCATGTCAAAATAAAACATGATCTACTATATATAATCAATCCATATTTTAAAAGAGTATGAAAGTTTTTGGTATTATTATTTTAAAATTACTACTAAATTTAATATATTGGAAGTATCCACTCATTTTTATAAACTATAATTACAATTCATTTTTAAAAAATCTCACCTTACAAATATCTAAATTAACTTTTATTAAAACAATTCACCCTTTTAACTAATTGAAGTAAAAAATAAAATACATCTTTTTATTAAAAAATTAAAATATGCTGGAATTTTATTTCCCTAATATTATTCATAAAAAAAAAATACATATATTAAATTCGTGTATCACTCAAAAGAAGCATTAACCAATTCAATTTTTTTTAAATTAAAAAAAAAATGCATAAAATAGAAAAAAGAAAAAGGAAAAGGAAAAATGAATGGAGGCTTATGGATAGCAATTCAAATACTAAATTGAGAAAAGGATATGGAAACCACCCTACTTTGAACCATTAAATGAATTAGGAAAAGAAATTTGACCAACCTCTTGACAAAGATGAGTTGGATTTATGGCTCCTACATCTACTTCAAATTTTTTGTTTTTTCTTTTCTAGGCCGACTACTAACATTTATAAATTCAGACACATAGTTCCAAGCAATATGTGAGCTTCTTTACAATTCCCACCACTAATTTGCTCAATTTCTTTTACTATTAAAAATAGGAATTATACATACCAAATATAATTGTACGTGCCAATGGCCGCTACGAAACAACCAAATATGTGCCCCACCCAATGATACACACCCTTCAATACAAAACCATTAAGCTAAAATTTATGATGATTTAGATTTTTAATGTTGGAGTTTGAATTTTAGCATTTGTAATGTGCTTTATTTTTCTCTCAATTTAGGCATATGTATTTAATTCTTTTCTACTTGTATTCCACTCCAACTTTTGTCTAATTCTTCATTTATCATATGGCTATCTTCTACACTGTTATTGATCAAATATTTATCTTATATTTATAACTCTACTGTTTTTATTTCAATGAAACTCAGCTTATACATGGAAGGTTTTAATGAATAATTACTTGAAAGGTACAAAATAAATGAAAACGAATACATAAATTTGCATTTCATTTATCAAGACTTGATCCAGACTCGTATTATGTAAACAGCCTAAGTTGATGGCAACTAAATTTTATTTATCTTTAAACTAAAAATATTGAAAATCATAATGTTTCATAGATATGATGAATAAAAATGTTAAAATATGTCATAACAAATTTAGAATTTAGTATTTATATTTATATTTTTTTAAAAATTTCGTCTATTGGGATATAAAGTCTTAAATAATTACTTGAATTGCCACATTGCAATTTCCATTATAGCTGGTAATGTGAAAATTATGTAAATGAAATAACAAAGAATACAAAGGTTTGTTTGCTCCATTTAGTTTCTCTACGTCTGAGGAGCCTAACTTAGTTAGTAAGTACACTATCTTTAACCTATAATACAATAAATGAATCATACTCTATCACTAGCCAAGTATAAAAACCTCACATTTATACTTAAAAACTAGAACACTCACCTTTAAATTCTCCTCTCGAGAGCTTAAACGATAAATACAATTGGTCTACCCTTCAATTGCACTCACAATAAATTTCTCAATGAACAAATATAGTGTTCTCAATATGCTCTCATACAAAACCTATACAAGCATCGTTATAAGAGTTTTGAGACTTGTTAACATACTAGTGATTAATTACAATGCAACCTCTTAAAATCAATAGCTATAAAATAGCACAAGTAATATATTAATAAAGTTCAACGGAACATGATTTAAGGAGATTCATTCTTTAAGGTAATTCTCAATGCAATTCCAAACGATTCTCCGTAATGAAAGGATTGTAATTGTCAACAGCAAATATGTCAAGTTTTAATGCAATACCGCAGGGGTAACGGTAATGGCCACTACCGAATGCCACTTAGAATGTTGCTCCACAACTTGCCTCAACAATCTTTCTATTTTTCATATTTCAAAATTTAAGTTTAATTGTTAAAATTATTAATTTTTGGGTTAAATTATTGATTTGATATTTTGAAATAAAAAAAACTCACTTAATAATTATTTAATTGTAGAAAATAATTTTAATAGTATTAACTATTAAACTTAAAATTTAGAATTAAAAATAAAAAATTAAATTCTTGAAAAAAAACTGAATTATAAATTTAATAAAAGTAAGATATTTTTAAAAAAATTTATTATGTTTTACATAGGCAAGATTCTGGGTTCAGAAAAGAGAGTGTGGGAGCCCACACGTGAAAGAATAGGTCCCACAGAAATGGAGAAGGAAGAGAAACATCTAGAAGCACACGTATGGCGACAGCTAGCAGTGTACTGTCAGGCACGCTTTTACTTCTTGGAAAATCGGAAAAGCATGTCACTGTCTCAAAACTAAATAATAGAAGTAATAATTTCGCGGCGCCGTCGCAATCGTACTTTGCCACGTGTAAACAAAAGGTGATTGACTTAAGAAGTCAAAACACTACACAGCTATCCACGTCTAACCTTCCTAATCGTAAGCTTTAGACCCAATTATAATAAACTAATAATACCATCATTTCTTTTTATGTTGAAGACTTTCTTTTTTAACAACTAGTCCTTTCAACATATAAAAAAATTATTTATTTATTTCTATATATTAAAACATTATATTATAAATACACATATTGTTAGGTTTAAAATAAATTATTGGTGAAAGTTTTAATTAAATTCATAAATCAGTCATGTCAAGGGGAGACTAAAAAATTATTAATAGCAAGATTCTATCATTGACAGCTCATGGCACAATATATTATATGCCAAACTATTATTTTGGATAAAACTTGAAAAAAAGAAGAGAGAAAAAGAGTTTAGGTGCGTGGGTTTATCATAAAAAAATTTCTCAACTACAACAATAATATGATTAGGAGAATAAAGTGAAGCTTAGCTTTGAAGCATGGAAGTAGGAATAAGATTAAATAAAACATATTGCCTAGAAATATAATACAATCATTCTAAATTTGAGGAGATTGCATGGCTAAGGAGAGGCATTTAAAAAAAATAGTAGAATGGGAAGTTGGATTGGTGAAGTGAATGGGGAACAGCTGGATTGCATGAGAAAGGTTAGGAAGTAAGTAGAATGGTCCGCAGGGGTGTGCACCCATGTCAGCCCCAAGCCATCATCACCAGATTGGATAGACGTTTCTTGGGAAAGGTGTTTAATTTTTCAATTATTGTGATCCTGACTTTAACATCAACAATATTTTTTTTATCAAAATATCTAAATTTTTATTTATTTATAAAAAAATTTACCTTTTAATTAAGTACGTAAATGATTTTTAATCAACAATAAATATGGGTAATGCCAATTCTATTAGCGTTACAAATTACCATATCAGTCAATGATTGGCCGGTAGAATTAAAAATAATTTTTTAGGCAATGTCAATATATTTGGCATTTTGGCATCACCTGTATAAGAGAGAGAGAGAGAGAGAGAGAGAGAGAGATATTTCAAAATAAATGAAAGAAAACTTTTTTTATGAAAAACAAAGGAATTAATTAGCATTAAATAGAAAATATAATTTTTATGGAAAATCACGTTTACATGAAACTTTTATTTTCTCAAGCACTTTTTTATTTTCCATAAAAAAATATTTTTCATAAAAAAATAGAAAAAAATTATTCCTCATGAACATGTTTTATATGTTTGCAGTTTACACATCAGAAATTACTTAACATTTATAATGACAAATTCGATTGCATGTCCAAGCTGAATATTTACATGTTAAGTTACCTGTCTAAGCTAAACCTTTAAAACGACATCATGTCACTCATTCTATCTAAATTTGTGTCAATGTATTTGAGTATTCACAACAAATGTTGGATCTCGATAATCATCTGTAATCCTCGAACTAGCGCGCACAAAACCCTATCGGCATGCTAATCGTATCCTAACTTTTACCAAGTTCACACGGCCATTTATTACACATATTAACATCACTTTTCAATTTAGTCCAAATCTCACCTTTTTAACCAATTCACAACCAAACATATATATGATTACAGATCAAATGCACAAAAACCTATATAAATAAATACCACATGAACTTACTTGGCAAAAATAGCAAACAAGTTGAATCTTCAGGGACTAATCGTCAATTTTGGCTTTTCTTCGATTATCTCCAGTTTGATCCAATTCTTAATCTATTCAATTGTTTCATTCAACTCATCAATACCAAACATTTATACATTATGTTATGATATGAACGAACCTATGAAACTTTATTTTTCGGTACCCCTAAATTTTTACATTTGATTCAGTTTAATTTTTAAAACCAAAATAGCCATAACTTTCAATATTGAGCTTCAGTTCGAAAATCGAACCCAATTACATTCACTATAGACCCTCTACTATTTGTTATTACCAAAATTTTACATTTTATTCACTTTAGTCCTTATTAACAAAACTAACAATTAAACATTACAATCTAGTCTTTTTTCTCATTTAAGCTTAAAATCTATCAATTTAACACCAATTTCTTCAAAAAAAATCAATAATGACAAATTTCATAACTTTAACATTTTTACAAATTGGTACTTGGGCTAGCTAAATCAAGCTCCCATGATCTCAAAAACATAAAAATTACAAGAAAATGACTTAATTAAGCATACCAATTGATAGTCGAAAGTTTGAAGCTTTTAAAAGGTTTTTCTCTCTTTGTTTTACGAAAAGAAGAAGATGAATGGAAAAAGATGACAAACTTTACTTAATTTTGGCATTTGTACTTAGATTAGAACTTAATTAACTTAATCATTTTTAATTAAAATAAGTGGATTCTTCCATCACCAAGCATTAAGTCACATTACAAAATGGTTTAATACCTTTTTGAATCTTTGGCCATTTGTAATTTAAGTCCCTAAATATTTGGCCAATTAAAAACCTATAGCGATAAGACTTTTACAATTTAGTCATTGTACCCTAATTAAGAAATTAATTCAACAAATTATTGGACCAAACTTTAATAAACTTTTACATTAACCTCGTAAATATTTATATTAATATTTACGGTCCTGATTTAAAGAAATGGAGTCCTGAAACCGCCTTTTTTGGCACCACTAAAAATTGGGTTGTTAATAAATACTTGTTTTGACTTGCTAACATACTAGATAAATTACAATTAATCTCTTCATTAAAGTAACAACGAAAACAGTGTGTACAATATATTAATAAATTCCAGGATGCCCTAAAGATAACAAAGATATGTCTTCAAGGTAGATACGATCCAATCTCCTTATGTTAGAGTTCATAAGGCTTCCTTCATCTGTAATGACCCGATAGTCAGGGGTGTCGGAAAGTACATTTTTGGGACTCCATTTTCGTAAGTTAGACTCGTAAATATTTATTAAAAATATTTACTAAGTTAGTTGTGTAGTTAATTAGGTTTTGGTTAAGTAAATTTGCATGAAATAAGAGTAATTAAGTATAAGGACTAAAGTGCATAAAAGATGAAAATTGAATTATAGATTAAAGAATAACTAAAAGGACTAAAGAAGGAATTATGCCATTTTTTTATTAATGAGGCGGCATAAGTTAAAAGTATGTCAATTTAATATATATTATATTAAATTATACTTAATTATTAAGTATATATATTATATTATAATATAATAAAACAAATAAATAAAACAAAAAAAGAAAGACAAGCAAAATGAAATAGAAAGGAAAAGAAAGAAAAGAAAAAGGGAAAGAAAGAAGGAGAAAGAAGGAGACCAAGGGCTTAAGGGCTTCAAAATTTCAAAGTTCAGTTGGTTAGTCAATTTAATTCATTTTTTTTATAATTTTTATATTTTTAGAATTCCGGTGTTATATATTACCTAACCCATTCGATATTTTAGAAATTATTGAGTTTTAAGTGTTGTTAATGTTGAATAATTTTAGTATTAGGGATTAAATTGATAGATTTTTAAGTTAGAAATGAAAAGGATTAAATTGTAGAATAAATTGTAAATTTTGAGTAATAGGGATTAAATTGTGAAAAATTCAAAATTTAGGAATTTAAGTGAAAATGGAGAGTTAAATTTAGTTTAAAGTGAAATGTTTATGAAAATATAAGATTAATTGTGACGAATAAAAATTAGTCTCGATTTAGGGACTAAATTGAAATTTAGGAAATATGGAATAAAAATTGAAATATTAATTATGAGTTTGAATTGTGTTGTATTGATGAATTTTAATTGTTTTAATTCTGTAGCTAACGTTGTACCGGAATCTTCAACTAAAAAGGGGAAAGATAAAATCGATGAGGAATAGCTCGGAATTTCTGGTTTGTATTTCTATAATCCAAACTTAGTTGTTAATTGTTATGATTCAATTTAATGTATATGGTAAGTGTTGAGGTGAGTAATTAATATTTTGATAATTGATTGAAATGGATTGAATTAATAAATACATATTGAATGTATTGATTATTGAATTGAAATGATTATATGTGATTATATAAAAAATTAGTATTGGATATTGGTTGTATTTGGAAAGTGAATTAGAACCCTATTAACTGTCTCGGGCTAAGTCGGATATAGATGGCATGCCATAGGATTGCAAGGGTTCAAGGATTTCTTCGACTTCAAGTCAATGAGACACTGGGTGTCTATTTATTACTTCAGATCTATTTGACGAGGCACTGGGTGCCAATTTACTTCGGTTTAACCGATGAGACACTGGGTGTCAATTTTATACTTCGAATTATCCAATGAGGCACTGAGTATTAATCTGGTGTGTTTTGGTTGGATCCATGTATCCGTTCGAGTTTGAGTCGTGTTAATAAGGGTAATTAAATGAAATGACACTATAATTGGTATTGGATAATATTGTATGTGGAATGAAAATGGGATAGTGAATTGGAATACGGATGCCACACATGAATTATGTATTCATGAATTGGATATGGAATGAACAATATTGTTGTTTAAATGATGTGTATCACAACTATTATATAACAAATGATGGGAATCGAGTATGGTATGAAATGATGTATTCATGAATTGAGTATTGCATGATTGATGCCATTGTACGAATAAATATGGTTTGATATGTGAATAACCATTTATATAGCAATTGTGTGAATTAGGATATTGTTTAATAAATGAAGAATGATAGTTATGATACTAGACATTAATATGTCCTTATAATTTAATTGTGCCTATTATATTATCTTGTCTATAAATTTCGGATTATAGAAATATCACTGAGGTTTTTACTCAGCATACGATTTTGTTTTCCGTGCGCAGAATGGGTATAGTGATTCTGAAGAGCTGTAATTGAGGTTGTGAGCATCAATCTCATCACATCTCCAAGTGCCAAGAGGGTACATTTCAAAATTTTGAATAGAATGACAGGCACTTAGGAATATTAAGTGTGTTCTAAGTAGTAGGGACTGAAATATAAGTTATGTAAATTTATTTTTTTAATGTTCAAATATATTAGTGATTAGCTAAAATCACTTCGACACCAAATGTAATATTCTTATATCAAGTTCTTTAGGTCGAACCGGGTATAGGGGTGTTACATCATCACTTCCATTCCACTTCAACAAGTTATTCTTCAGTTCAATCAACTTTGTTTTGATGTAATTCATCCTAGCATTGATGTTCACAGTAATATTAACAACACTATTAAAGTAAGGAAGAAGTTATTTGCATTTTTGGTAGTCGACAAACATTTTAGGTACAATCTTTTAAAAAACTTGTTTAAGTGAGGTTGATATACATCATTTCTCCGTATTCTTTTTATACAAATGTCATTTATAACAGCTTGATTTAGACCCTAATCAGAACGGTGGTTTCGGGACCACGAATCCGAGTCAGAAAAATATTTAAAAATTATTTTATGTGTTTATTTTGTGTGAATTTATATCTGTGAAATTTTCGTGATTTAATTTTGTCGTTTGAGTGTCCGATTTAATAAAAGGACTTAATCGCTTAAATAGAAAATTTGATAGTTTAAAATATAAGGGTCAAAAAGTTAGTGGCTTTTTAAATTGAGGCATTCATGTTGTAAATAGCCCATAGTTTTTTTAGTGGACGGTAATGGGTTATATTATAATGTTTTGGTATGAATTAATTAAGGTTATTTTTGTAAACTAATATTATAAACTATTATAATAAAACATATATAATATAAAACATAAAATAAAGTTTACATACTAGTTATATTTGTTCTTCATTTGCCGAAACTAAACAAAAATAAAAAGAAAGAACACAAGGCTAGGGTGCGGCCAATTTGGAGCTTAATTAAGGTATGAGTTTAGCTCGGTTTTTGATAATTTTTACGTTTTTGAGATCGTTGCTTAGAAATCTTCAAGACCCATACTTTAATTTTTGATTTTGAGGAATATTTTGAGTTGTACCATTGTTGATAACTTGTGATTTTTGTTGTTTGATGATGAAAAATGAAAGACATGTTTTAGATTAACATATTTTGTATTGGAGTTTTTGATGATTTTGAGTAATTAGGACTTAATTACAAAAAATAAAAATTTGAGGTACTAAAATGTGAAATAAATTGAATATATGGACTTGTTTGAGAGTTGGTAAATTCAGCCCAACATAAGTATAGAGAAAATTGGTGTATTTTGTGTTTTGTGCAATAGGGATTAAATTGTAAAAATTGTAAATGTCAGGGGTAAATTGATAATTTACCTATTTATGTGTTTTTGGACTAAATTGAATGAAAATATTTTTGAATGATCTTAATTTGAATATGTTTAGATCAAGAACTAAAGAAATCGGACTTGGATCGGGGAAAGTCAAAAGTTGTCGACTAATCGATTCGTACCGATTTTTCGTTGTCCGAGGTAAGTTTATAAGCAAATAAATATCGTAAATTTGAAATATATGTGAATGTATAATGCTGATTTTGAATTTTATGAATTTGTATAAGTAATAGCCAAATGTGAGAATGTTTGGGAACTATGTTTACGAATATGATTCGACCGAGATACGATGTCCGAAAGCCCCGTATGAACCTTAGGAATAGTTAGGATACATATGTCATGACATAGGATTTCGATATATATGCGCGAGTAAGACCATGACATCGATATGTGATTACGATATGTGTTTACGAGTAAGACTCTGTCTGGTACAGTGGCATCAATTTGTGGCTACATGTAAGACCACGTCTGAGACGTTGGCATTGTACGATTTTTGTGGATATCCAAGTGTCCTATCCAATTCCGAACGGTTTAATGGGCAAAAATAAGTTATGTTTGAGTGTGTAAACGAGATAAATATACAGGTATGCATTAGCTTTTTAATAATTAAAATGAGGTAAGTGTATTCGATCTTGTGAATATTATTGGATGAGTTACAATTATATGCCTGTGTGATTTTACACATTTGGCTACATAATTAACCTGTACATATGAAATCATATTGTGATACATGGGCTTACGTGTTTTTGGATTGTGAGCTAGGTTAATGATGATTATTCGGTGGTGGAAATTAAATGATATTAATGATAATCTAGTTACATGAGCATTCAGCCAAGTGGTATTTACGAATGAATATTATTGAAATATGAACTTTACATATATGAATTTAAAGGTGTTATAATTATATAAGTGGTTTTGGTTTAATCCAATTGATATAGTTATCGTGATGAATATTTACTTATGACTTACTAAGCTATAATAGGTTACTCTGTGTATACATGTTATCTTGTTTTATAGATTTTGAATTCAAGTTACAAGCTCGGGGATCGTAAGCAAAGTCTATCACAGTATCTACAGCTTCGGTATTTAAATAAGTCAAACTCGTATTATGGCATGTATAGGCTGGAACAAATTTTCGAAATGTTGAATTTTGGTTATGTAACTAAGGCCATGCGAAAATGGCTTGCTATTTATGTTTAAATTTGTTTTTATGTGTGCTTAGCTATAATGTTTTATGATCTTGATTTTGAAATATGTGGATATGTTTGATTATGGTTTGATTTGTGGTAAATATATTATGTATTGGAGATGGCTTTATTTTTAAGTTCGAATTTAATTATATTAGGTATGGTTAAACCTATTTTGATTAAAATGCTATATGTTTGGAATTATAAGTTATATGTGTTAGGTATTATATGTATTAAATCGGTTTAGTGGTGGTGATGGTGATGGATATAGGGAGTAAACAGTTTTGAAATTAGCACTATTTGGAGATTTTTTAAATTGAGTATATAGATGTGGGTGGTGAGTTTGATTAAATAAATCAGCTTGAATAATCTAGTTGGTGTATGTGAATTTGCTATATAAATGTGTGTATAATTGAGTGATACATATTATTATAACCCGGTTAAGACTTGAAAAGATGGTAGTAGTTTATTTCGGTTGGTGAGTAGTTTTGATGAGATTTTGAATTTAATTAATATATATGTTGATTGATGTATTGACCTTTACATTTATATATCTATGTATATGATGTCTTGAATTAATATAAATATGCACTTGTAATTTAAAATTGTTTGAAAGATTAATTTAATGACTGATTCGTAATTAATTAATTTGGTTGCTTTTGTGCATCTTAGACAGGATAATTAATGTGAGATTTAAGAGTATTTTAAATCATTATTTGTGTCTTGAATGGTAATTGTTTGCATGTAGATGATTCGGGTCTTTTATATTAGTATGTGAATTAAGATTTAGGCAATGATGGTTCGGCAATAATCCAAATTTGATGTAGTTTGATATGCATGATGTGATTATTGGTCATGAAATGTATGCATATTTATATATAATAATATTCGGTGAATTTGTCTATGACATTTAAGTTAAGAAGCAAATTACTATGTGAATTCTTTTAATTGGTTTAAGATCTGCATGTAAAGAATTAAAAGTTAAACCTTGATATTAATTAGATATTCGAATACTAGTGGAGTGTTGAACATGATGTGTACCTATGTAATATGATTTGTTTTTAATGAATGTTTAATATTTAATTAATTCTATGCTTATATTTATATGATTGTAATTTGATTTATTATGAATATATTCATAACTGTGCTTTGGTTCAGTAATGGCTTACAACCCCATTTCAGCGACGGATACGGATTAGGGGTGTTACATCATTTAATTTATGAATCCTTTTGTGTGCAAACACTTTTATAATGTGACAACATATAATTCTTCTTCTATCAAACAACTTGCAATTGAAGTCAAAATATTGACCCATCGATTTATAATCCACAATGAACACAAATGTGTTTCCATAGTATTCATTCCTTATAGAGCTATGTGTTATTTTGAATGTTCCAACACCTAGTGTAGTGCCTCATTCTTGACCCTTAAGGAGGATCCAGGAATTGTACGTTACAGCTTGAAAGTTTTTCCCTTTCAAAAATGCAATTGGCAGAACCTTAGGTTTACAAAGACAAATAGGTATTTGTTATCGCAATAATATATAAAAAATTTAAGTTTAAGGGCCCAAACACTTTTACAACATCAAAGTTCATTATAAGGATTTAAGGAAAGAGCATAGTTTGACGTATACATTTTTTTTTTGTTACAAAATATTGTTCTTCAAATTTCAAGCCTTGATGCCACCCTTATTTGTCATGCATAATACAAAATCACTAGAAGCCTCATACAGAATGTATCTTTTGGCGTACTCCTTGAGCGTTCCTTTACTTCCTCGGTGGTCCTAAGAAGGGAAGATAAACAGAGTAAGTTCATAGAACTTTGTGAATTCCAGAGCGAACATTAGGGTATCTATATGTCATCGGAAAAATAAGTTTTTGGGTCTTCGATTTTGAAATTAGATTCGTAAATATTTATTAGAAATATTTACGAAGTTAAGTGGGAGGTAAATTAGATTTTAATTAAGTAAATTTAGCTTAATCAAGGCTAATTTAGTGAAAGGACTAGATTGAATATAGTGTAAAGTTTAATTATAAACTGTAGGAAAGCCAAGGGACTAAATTAACAATTAAGCCATAAGGTGACAAATGTATGGTAAAAATAAATAAAATGTGTAAAATATAAATGGTACACATGTAATAAACATGTGTATTTACTTATTTTATAAGAAAATAATAATGATTAAAGTATATTATAATAATCTAATATAATAAAGTAATTAAATAAAACAAAGAAAATAAAAGAAAAAATGAAAACGAAACAGAGCAGGGAATGAAAAAAAGAAAAAGAAAAAGAAAAGGAAAATTTAGGGTTTTAGAGTTCCAAGCTTGATTGGTAAGTCAATTTGATCCATTTTCTTGTAATTTTGATGTCTATGGAATCCTAGGAAAGAATACTACTTGAGTTATGTTGAAATTTAGAAAGTTATTGAATTTTTAGATGTTGATTAAGTTGAATAAATGAAAGAATTAAGTGTTAATTTGATGGAAATTCAAGTTAGAAGTGGGAGAAGGATTAAATTGTGAAAGAAAATATAGGTCTTGCAATAATAGGGATTGAATTGAGAAAATGTTATAATTAGTGTTTTATGCTGTAAATTTAAGAGTTGAAATAGTTTAAAATGATAATTGGATGAAAATATATGATTTGTTTAAAAGAAAAAGAATGGTTATGGTGGAAGGACTAAATTGGAATTTAAGTAAAAGATACATGGAAATACAAGAGTGTGTTATTAAATAATTTATATTGATAATTTTAAATGTTAAATTTTATGTAGCCAACGTAGCACCGGAAACATCATCGAAAAAGGAAAAGGAGAAAGTGAACGAGGATATTGAGTAAACTCGAGAAATTCAGTTTGTATTTCTATAAACTATGCTTAATGATTTAATACAATGTAATTGTTATTCTTAGTAGTTAGAATGTATAATGAATAATATGATAGAAATTATTACTGCTTTTGTATTGAAATGTAACGATTTGTACACTCTATTAACAAATGTCGGACTAGTCGGATATAATTGGCATGCCATAGGATTGGAAGTGTTCAGGGATATTCCGACTGTGTGTCGATGAGACACTATATGTGTCGACTACTGTGATTGTTCCGGATTCGTTCTGAAGAGGTACTCTGAACCTGACTATGACAATTATTACTATCATTCTTACATTACCTACGGTATTTAGGTTTGGTCGATGAAACACTGTACATTATCCCCGGTGTGTGGGTTGGATCCGTGTATCCGTCCAGGTCCGAGTTATGTTAATAGGGGTAATTGAAAGTTCTAAAGACAAAGACTGACTGTTGTTGATTATGTGACTGTGACTGTTATACAAGTATTGAAAGATATTAAATGATATGAAAAGTATAAAAAGAATTGTTTAAATACATTTAAGAGCTATAAGTTAAAGGTAAGTGATGAAGTTAATAAGATTATGAAATAAAAAGTTATGTTACAATTTATATACATAGCTTATTATTGTTTTAAGTATTAGTTTATAGAAATACCACTGAGTGTATACTCATTGTCGTATATTTTCGTGCATGCAGTCTAAGTGTGAAAGAAAGTTAAGGACTCAGCATCCAAGCCAATCCCGGACTCAAAGTGGTGAATACTTTTCTTTTGGTAAAATGACATGTACCTAGGTTGTTAAGATGTTATTTTGTATATGATAGTGTATAAACATAAAAGTTATTGCAGCATGGTATGAAATATGCATATTTTGGAAGTTAAACTTACATGAGTTTGACTAGTATGATAATGTTGTATAATTTTGATATGAATTGTGGTACATAATTCTTAAGAGGTATTGAAGTGAATGAATGAATATTTGCTAAGTTTGAATGGCATCATGAATGATATTTGATTTAAGAACTATTAGTAAATATTTGGGCATGAAATAGATGTGTTTAGCATGTGAAAATAGCTTAAAAATGGTCAAAAATCATGTTTTTACACGGCCAAATCACATGGGCGTGTGCCCAGGCCGTGTGAATAAGTCAGAATCTGCCCATGGCCTGGCCTTACGGCCATGTCCCAGGCCACACGGGCGTGTGCCCCTATCTTCAAGGAAAAAATTCTAAAGTTGCCAGTTTAGTTCTGAATCACTTCTAAAATATATATTGGGCCCCGTAGGCCCATATTAGGGATTATGATGAAGTTTGATGAATATTAATCTGAAATGTAAAGTTTATGACTCGGTTTTGTATAAATGTTAGTGTATAAGTCCGGTAATATCTTGTAGCCCTATTCTGGTAACGGCTCGGGGTTAGAGGGTGTTACATTTAGTGGTATCAGAGCTACTCAGGTTTAGTCGATTCTATGACTGAATCGAACAGAAATAGAGTCTAGAGGTACATACCGTTATTATGTTAACTTTGAGTCGGGATTGGATGTTGATTTATATACTGATAAATTAACTCTGTTTTATAGTGAATAAAAGATGCCTGACGAAAGTATCGAGGGTACCAATCAAGAAATGTACGGTAGAGATAAATCATATGATGTAAATGAATCTGAATTTGCAACCTTAAATGTGAATCCGGTAGGTAACCAGCCACCGAATACTGAAAGGGATAATACAGAAATATTTAGAATGATTGCCAAAGCTCTTCAAAGAGTGGTAGGAAGTATGCCTGCTACTACTTCTACCTCTGCTACCTGAAGAGCCCCTATTAAGGAACTGCAAAAGTATGGAGCTACAAAATTTTTGGGAGCAAAGGGAATTGATTCAACAATAGCTGAAAATTGGTTAGAGACTACCAAGAGAGTTTTGAAGCAATTAGAATGCACGCCCCAGGAAAGTTTGGTATGTGTTGTTTTTCTGTTACAAGAGGAGGCTTATATATGGTGGGAATCAGTGATTCAGAATATACCAGAAGAACAAGTAAACTGGGAATTCTTTCAACGAGAATTTCAGAAGAAGTATTTGGGAAAGACATATATGGAAGACCCGAAACAGGAGTTTTTGATGGTAAAACAGAGAGATATGTTTGTAGTGGATTATGAACGAGAATTTATGAAATTGAGCAAATATGCAACTGAATTTGTACTGACTGAAGTTGACAGATGAAAGCGATTTCTAAGAGGACTGCAAGATGAATTTCAACTGCAATTGATGCCTCTACGGATTACAGAATTTGCAGATTTAGTAGAAAGAGCTAAAATGATTGAGCAAGTGCTGGGGAAGAGTAAAAAGTCTGAAACTGTCCGTTCAGCTGGAAAACGTCCTGGAACTGCTAGTTCAAGTTTGCAATTCAAACGATCGAGGGAATCTCGTGGTAGTGAAAGATTCAGTTCAAGATCAGAAAGAGGAGACAGAAGTCCAAAGAGACAAACTACTGTATCTACTGGCAGTATCAGAAGCCCAGCTTAGAACACTGAAATTCTAGAATGTGAGTATTGTGGAAACAGACATAGAGAAAAATGTAGAAAATTAACTGGAGGTTGTTTCCGATGTGGATTCACTGATTATTTTGTTAAGGATTGTCCAACTATTGGTAAGTCAGCACCAATGATATCACAAAGATCTGAATTTGCTTCTAGAGGTCGAGGATCAGGCCGAAGTGGTTCAGTTGCTAGAGGAGGTACTAGAAGAACTAGTGAAAATGCTATCCAACAATCTGAAGTAAGAGCTCCGGCCCGAGCATATGTTGTAAGAACTCAAGACGAGGGGGATGCTCATGATGTAGTGATAGATATATTCTTATTACATTCAGAACCCGTATATGCTTTAATAGATCCAGGATCGTCACATTCCTATGTTAATACAACACTAGTTGAGACGGGAAATTTAAAATCTGTATTATTAAATCAAATATGTCGAAGATGTCCGTTGATGATTCAGGATAGAATCTTTTCTATTGATTTGTTGATTATGCCATTCAGTGATTTTGACATTATACTGGGTATGGACTGGTTGTCAGAACATGGAGTAATTTTGGACTGTTATAATAAGAAATTTACTGTCCAAAATGAAGATGGTAAACATATTGAAGTAAATGGTATAATAACTAGTGGTTCAGCTAGAATCATTTCTACAGTTAAAGCTAGTAAGCTTCTTTACCAAGGATGTGCTGCTTTCTTAGCATATGTTATTAACTCCGATTCAGCTGAGAGTTAGTGCAGTAAAATTTGGACTGTATGTGAATTTCCTGAAGAATTGCCTGGATTACCTCCTAATAGGGAAGTTGAATTTGCGATTGAAGTATACCCGTGTATAGATCCAGTGTCAATACCACCATAATGAATGTCACCTACTGAGTTGAAGGATTTGAAGGTACAACTACAAGACTTATTGGACCGGGGGTTTATATGACCTAGTTAGTCATCGTAGGGAGCCCCAGTGCTATTCGTTAACCGTGGAGAGCTCCAGTGTTATTCGTTAAAAAGAAAGATGGTTCGATGCAGTTGTGTATTGATTACTGACAGTTGAATAAGGTGACTGTTAAGAATAAATACCCGTTACCTCGCATTGATGATTTATTTGATCAATTAAAAAGAGCTTCTATATTTTCAAAAATTGGTTTGAGATCGGGATATTATCAGCTGAAGGTAAAGGAGAATGATGTACCGAAGACAACATTTCGTACATGGTATGGACATTATGAATTTTTGGTGATGCCATTTGGGTTAACAAATGCTCTGGCTACTTTTATGGATCTTATGAATCAGATTTTCCAACCGTACTTGGATGAGTTCGTAGTAGTTTTTATTGATGATATTCTAGTATATTCGAAGTCTGAAACTGAACATGAGCAGCATCTACGAATTGTTTTGCAAATATTACGAGAGAAGGGAAATTGAGTAAGTGGGAGTTTTGGTTAACGGAGGTTGTATCCTTTGGTCATGTAGTATCAGCAGACGGGACTAGATTAGATCCAAAGAAGATTGAAGCCATACTTCAGTGGAAAGTTCCTAGAAATGTGTCAAAGGTACGTAGTTTCCTTAGTTTGGCCAGATATTATCGAAGGTTTGTGAATGGATTTTCAAAAATAGCTTTACTGATGACAAAGTTATTGCAAAAGAATGTTTCGTTTTGTTTGGAGTGAACAGTGTCAGAAAAGTTTTAAAACGTTAAAGCAAATGTTGACAGAGGCACCAATATTGACTTTGCTAGAGTCGGGAAAAGATTTCGTCGTGTACAGTGATGCTTCTTTAAATGGTCTCGGATGTGTATTAATGCAAAATGGAAAGGTAATTGCTTATGCTTCATGATAATTGAAATCGCATGAACGCAATTATCCGATACATGATTTAGAATTAGCAGCAGTGATATTTACCTTGAAAATTTAGAGACATTACCTGTACGGTGAAAAGTGTTATATTTACATTGATCATAAAAGTCTCAAGTACCTTTTGTCAAAGAAAGAATTGAATTTGAGACAGCGTCGGTGGATAGAACTTTTAAAAGATTATGATTGTGTTATTGACTATCATCCGGGTAAAGCTAATGTGGTAGCTGAAGCATTGAGTAGAAAAGCTGCAACTGAATTGAGAGCAATGATTGCATGACTTAATATTGTTGATGATGGAAATATTCTAGCTGAATTGAGAGTAAAATCAGTAATGTTTGTTCAAATCAGAACAGGACTGTTAGAAGATGAAAAGTTAATGAAGAAGAGGAAGACGGTACAGAATGGTACAACAGGGAACTTTAGTATTGATGAAAATGATTGTCTGAGATTTTAGAATTGACTTTGTATTCCAACTACTTCAGAGTTGAAAGAGTTAATACTTCGAGAAGCACATGACAGTTTTTTCGCATTACATCCTGGAGGAACGAAGATGTACCGTGATTTACAGGAACTGTATTGGTGGCCAGGCATGAAAAGAGATATAGTGGAATATATGGCTAAATGTTTAAGATTTCAGCGAGTCAAAGCTGAACATTAGGTTCCAACTGGTTTACTTCAGCCTATTAATATTCCTGAATGGAAATGAGACCGAATAACAATGGATTTTGTAACTGGGTTGCCACTGTCTACGAGTAAAAAGAATGCTATCTGGGTAATAATTGATTGACTTATGAAATCAGCTAATTTTATAGCCGTCAGAACTGACTGGTCGCTATAGAAACTTGCGAAGGTGTATATTCGAGAAATTTTAAGGTGTATGTAACGCCCCAATTTTCGGGAATTCTGTAAATGTTGGCATAGGTTTAATTATGTTAGTGGGCCTCTAGAAAGCCCAAACTTAAGATAGAACCCGACAATTTTAGTTAATTTTTGTTCTATAAGAAAAAGGGGGTGAAATTATGAAATAAGACCTATGTGAAAATGTTTGAAAATGCTATAGGCTAAATTGAAGTGGCCAAATAAATAGGACTGCAAAATAGGAGGATTTGCATGACAAACCTCCCATTTTACATGAAGTGGCTAGCCATCATGTTATTGTAGACAAAATGTACACTTGATATCCATAATTTATGGTACAAATTGATAATAGGTTAGGTAAATGTTTCATGATAATAGGTTAGGTAAATGTTCCATGATAATGGGTTAGGTAAATGTTTCATGATAATGGGTTAGGTAAATGTTTCATGATAAGAATTTCATGTCTTTTGTATTAAATAATTAAATGGATGAAATATGAAGTTTTATTAAAAGAAAAAGGGGTGAAAAGAACAAAGTTTTGTCCATCTTTGTTCATCATAGCTGAAAGTTAGAGAAGAGAAAGGAGAGGAGAAAGCTCTTGAGTATTCGGTCATTAGGAGGAGGAAAATTGAAGGTAAGTTCTTGGTACCTTGCTTCTATTTTGAGGTTCATGAGTTCTTCTTGATTCTACCTTAACTCTTGAAGTATATTTTGATTTTTGGTTGTGTTGTGAGCATTTGGTCATGAAGGAAATGGTTGTTGTTTCATGTTCTTTTGATGAAAAATGGAAGATATGTGAAGTTGAGCCAAACAAATGAGCATGCATGTGCCTTAGATGCTAAAGGGAAAAATTGGCTAACATGTTGTGCTTTGAAATGATGAAATGGAGATTATGCTTAAGTAAAAATCATAGATATGTGATGATTGATTGGTGATATACATGTTTAAATAACAAGCATGCAAGTTAGGTGTGAAAGAGTGATTTGGTAATAAATCTGCTTGGGACAACAGCAGTAACGTGACTTTGGAAAATCACCATAAATTGTGGGAGATGAGTTAGAAGCTGCATAAATTATGTAATTAAATCTTAATGAGTCTAGTTTCAAATGGAATAAACGAGAACATATTTTGAATTCTGTACAATGAGAAATTTGATTCATAATGAAGAGTGGTCAGATTAGTCAAACAGTGAAACATGCGAAACTTTGAGAAAAATATGGTATTGATTGGCCAAACCAAAAATTCTGAAAATTTTATGGATATAAGATATATGAGTCTATTTTCAGGGAAAATTAACGACATTTGATTTGGAGTTTCGTAGCTCCAGTTATAAATGATTTAGTGACTGTTGCTCAGGGAGACAGCTTGCAGTGAAATTATGATTATGTGGTAAACATTGACAAAAATTTGTTAATGAGTTGCTTATTAATTTCTTATAAGCTCACTATGATCTGTAGGTGTGGTTGGCCAAATATTGTAAGGGGTTAATATGTAGTTTGTATTTGAATAGTTAGATTAACGTGTTAGTAATCCAATTGTAGGCGGTTCGTGTGTGGATCTCGTCAACATATTGTCGCAAACAGGTGTGTAACAAACACCCTCTTTCTTAGTCTAGATCGGCAAAAGTTGAAAAGCGAAATGCCAACACCAGATTTTGTAGATTTGCGAGTGTCGCGAATGCTCGTGAGGTAAATCGATTAATGTTTTTGGTAAGCTGCAATGTTTGGACCGCAAAGTGCATGATTTACGTGCCTCGATATTTTTGGGCTTAATGGGCCAAAATTGGAATGATGGGCCAACTGCCCAATTCAAGAAGAACCCTCGGTAGTGATTACATTAGTACGTGAAAGGTAGGAATATGCATGAAAACCCTAAAATAGATAAATTACTGAAATGCCTTTAAAAGTGGAAATTTTACGCTTTACCCCGAGAGATAAATTACCAAATACCCTAGGGTTAAATTGACCTAAATGCATGTTTGATCGTTGTTATTTACTGCATGCCATGTTGTTATTATCGATGCATGGACCGGGATATTGACGGAGGAAGTATTGAAAGTGGCTTGTCCACGTACTAGAGGCTTTGCCTCAATTCTCGATAATCGAAAGCAGTTAAGGTCAAATCGTGGAGTGTTGGGCTAGGTGGGTTGAGCTATTCCCCACATAGAGTGTATGGCTGGTACGGGTGGGGTGTAGTGGTTGGTGGGTTGAGTAGTCTCCCAAATGGGCTTGCATATGTTTACTTGATGTTGCATGTATTTTGAAATGGGCCTATGGGCCATCTTGTTATCTGAATAAGGGCTAAGGCCCGCTTTATTGTAATCTAAAAGGGCTCGGCCCAAGACCACTATTACCCAAATGGGCTTGCATATGTTTACTTGATGTTGCATGTATTTTGAAATGGGCCTATGGGCCATCTTTATTAATGAATAAGGGCTAAGGCCCAGGTTATTGTAATCTGAAAAGGGCTCGCCCAGCACCATTGTTACTGAATGGGCTTAGGCCCAATAGGCTTGAGTGACTTGGGCTTTGAATGGGTTTTCCTTACACACCGAGTTTCCCAAACTCACCCTTTTATTTTCATCCACGCAGAAATCCCCAACCATAGTGGGCTTGGAGTCGTGAGGGAATTCGAGTGGCCACCGCTCGAAAGTTTGATTTTCTTCCGTAAACCGGACATCCTTTTAATTACGTTTGAGGTTTTGGGCTTTTAAATGTAATAAGGCCGCTTATTTATTTTTGATGGTTTTATATTTTTATTAAGATAGGTAATATTTATATTTTAAATGTTGAAATTAGATAGCTTTAGGTAGCGTTTTCAAAAACAAGAATTGATTTCAAAATAACACGAAAACAAGCAAAGCTTCCGCAATGAAGATATTTTCCAAAATTAATCACTTTTCCTAAAAATGACTTAATCAAATAGGTTTCCTAGAAATATACATGACGTTAAGGTATGGCAATGGCGGTTTGCATGTCTAGGATTGGATCTGAAGGGAGTTTGGTACTTAAGCAGTCCGATGGACTCACCTCCTCTTTCCGATTTCCTACCTGGTGTACAGCTTCCATTCACTTTAATCCTTAATAAATTAATCTTTTGAACTTCAAGTACGATTTTCTGGACTTAGAATGGAAAATTTTTTTTTTAACGTTTTTGATGTGGCATGCCGGATCCGGCCATAACTTCTGGGCCGGGTTTGGGGTGCTACAGTGTATATTCGGATTTTTCTATCTCGTAGTGCAGTCTCGAGTTCCTCTACTTTTCCTTTCAACTCCTCGATCCTACATAGACTGGCTTTCAACTCAATTACGGAGTTACGACTATGATACTGATGTAGTGATTTTTCTAATTCGGCCACCCGAACTCGTAACCTTTCTCTTTCGTTTTGGCTTTCCAATAGACTCCTTTTCAGAGCGTCCTCCGTACTCGAACATCTTGAAACTTTTTCTCCCAATGATCAGCTCTAGTCCTTTCTTCTTTAATTTCTTGACGCCACTGTTCTGACGTTTTACCCAAACCGGCAGTTCTTATCGATATACGCAACTTCTTGTGATCAGTTTTCAGACTATCCCAATCTTCCTCAGCTTTGTTTTTTCGTTTCCTTAATTTCTCGGCCTCTTGCTTGTGTATATCGACTCATTTTCTCCTCTTCTTACTGCTTTATCTTCTTTTCCAATTCCGAGCTCCTTTTCTCAAAATATTGCTTGATGATCTCTAACTCAGACGGGACGACTCGTAAATGCTCTTCTATTGGTTGAGTGTTCCCTTGATTTGGCCTAGGGATATTGTCGTTGACTCTCCTACTCCACCACCCTTCATACTCGGGGGTCATCATTGGGCCCGTGGTGAATTCTTTCATTCTTCGTGTTTGGTTCCAAGCATCTGATATTTCTTGAACCTTATTCTTATAATTTTTATCTTTATAAGAGAACTCACATTGAGCCAACCCTTGTGTGATAGGTATAAACTGTCTTGACCGATATTGCCTTAACACAAGTAGTGGAGCGTATCCAACGGCTCCCGATATTCCAGCTAGAGGGACCCAATCAAAATCACCGCACCGATATAAAATCTCATCGGGGATCAACCATGGAGCCCTCTATTCAACATCTTCGCCTTGCAAACTCTGGAGAATAGCTATCTATTTCTCTTCTGAGATGTCGTCTCGCCTCGCTGTAGCTACTAATTCTCTTAATAGGGAATAGTCATTGGAGAAAATTTAATAGGAGACCTTTTCTACTTTCCAAAAGTGGTTGTGAAACCAAGCCACCAATAACTACGCACATGCTACGAATCTTCTTTCACCCGCCCTCCGACATGCGTTTAAGGATCTGAAAGTTTCTGCAAAGATTGCCGGGACGGGTGTGGTCCCTTTATCAAGTCGATTGAATAAATCTGAGACGGCTTCTTCTGCATGTCCTAATGCATTGGGAAAGACGATCAAATTGTAGAGTCTCAAGGCAAAAACGTCAACCCTCTTCTTCATATCCGGGTGTGCAGGGATCAAGTCCCTCAAATTCCTCCAAAGAATACACTTACTATCCCCTTTTTGTTTGATACGGGCTACAACCCATTGTTCGCTCATCCCCGTGATATTCGTCAATTTCTTCAAAAAAGGTGAGATGTTAATAGGTCTTAAATAGACCCTGTCGACTTGAATCTTCGAGAAATTAAGTAAAGCCATGTATTCCTCCACGGTAGGTACCAAATTGACTCCTCCAAAGGTGAAGCAACTGTAGGCGGGATTCCAAAACTGTGTGAGGGCTCGAAACAAGTATTTGTCCACCTTTACATCGAGCAGATAGGGTAGGTCGCCGTAATTACAGTAAAAGAGTTGCTTGATCTCGTTGTTCCAACTATCCCATATCTCTTTTAGCTCTTGCAGGTCATTCTGAGTCACACTGATGCTAGTGAAATCCCACAACTCCGATTCATATCCCTCGGTCAAACTATCTCCTTTCTCTTGTTGCGTCCTCTCGGACCACACTCGGACGGCCTCATTGTCCTCCGCTCTATCAAGAAACCCTTTTTTCATGCTGAGCTTTTCTATCTAGTAACCGAACATGAATCAACACCTTTTTATGATGAGATGCCATGCAATAACAGCAAAACACAACAAGTCAGTATTAAAAACAAATAATGGAACTCAAAGCAAACAGGAAATAATCAAGCACCTATTCGGGTAACCACTAGGGTTTGGAGTGGTTCTACCTAGGGTAGGCTCTTAGGACTTATTACATGCGGTTCGGTTCTAAAGTAAAGGTACCTGAACCAACAGATTCCTCGATCCTCACCCATTATAAGCTCATACGAACCGAGTTCGGTTCAGGGGAATACATTTCCCTACGACTATACGGAGATGAAAATCTCATGAAGACGTAGGTACAGATGTATCCCGAAAGTGATCCACTATCCTATACGGAAGTGAAGATCTCACGAAGGAATAGTTTCTCACTCTCACTTAAAAGGGTAAAATTGACCAATTTATGCGATGCGATATGCAAAGATACTTGAAAAGAATTAAACCACTAAGGCAAGCATATTATGAAGAAAACCACGAAAGTAACAGATAACATGCAATGAAGTAATCATGAATTTAAAACAAATTTTCAATTTTCGACAAAAGACAAAAACTAATCAACTTATGGCTCGACTCTCAAACTCCCCAGTGGAGTCGCCAAGCTGTCAAAACCATTTTTTTGAAAACGGGAATCAACTTTATTTTGAAAACGAAAATGAGAGTCGCCACCAATCCTTTTTTTGTTTAGGTGTGATTGAATCACCTCATAATTTAATTGTTTTAATAAAATATTTTGTTCTACTAAAACAATGATTTTGGTCTACGAAATTTGAGAAAATGGGTTCGGGAGTCGATTATGTACTAGGAATGATTAGCACCCTCGTAATGCCCAAAATTGGTACCAAATTGATTAGTTAGTGTCTTAATGTCGAAAGTTGGAAATCGGGAATGGATTTAAAATACGATCCTTTTTTATTAACGTCGATTTAAAAAAAACACTTGAATTAGATCAAAACGATTGCTAAAGATTTCCTTGTCTCGAGATATCAGAGTATCACATCCCGTAAGTTAGGACACGATCCCATGAACTCCCGAGAGCAAGTTTGTCTTTAATTTTAATTGGAATTTCGTGTGTTTTAAAACTTGAAAGGATATTTGGCTATTTAGAATCAACGAGAAAATTGAAACCCCGTAAGTGAGGGCACAATTCCTCGATGTTCCAAAACGCAAAATATTTCCTTATTTAGAAAATTTTGTCTTTGAACCATAGCGAGTATGATATTTAACAACGTACATTGTTTTTGTTTGAAGTAAAATAAAACGATCTAAGTTGGATAAATGTGTTGGGGTTTAATTCGTGAGGCAATGATATGAAATACAATACAATAATGAGTGTGGACAATAATACATGAATAATATCACACAAATGTATGACAATAATATGAAAATACAAGTGAACAAATTATGGTACATACAATGATAAGAATGATTCGACATACATTATTTACATGCTAACATTAGCAATCGAGGAACAATAAAAATATATATAACAATATAAAAAATAAATAGTATAAAGCAAATCAAAATAAATAAAACATAAAAACTATTTAAAAAGATAATAAATAAGTTTTAAAAATAAATAAATTAAAAAAATGAATTTTAAAATCAATAATATATAAAACAATTTTAAGAAAATAAAATGATATATATATATTTTAGAACAAGTAATATACACATATGTACATAAAAGTATGAAACGAGTAATATAAAAATCTTATAATGAATAATAAATAGAATATTTAAAATAAATAAATAGAATTTTGAAATGTGTGTAAAACAATTTAAAATAATGAATAGTTTTAAATAAATAATACATGAAACGATTTTAAAAATAGAAAATGATACTTTAAAGTAAAAATGTAACAATTTATAATAATTAATATGAATAGTGTCTTTAACATAAGATAAAATAGTATAAAGTATTCAAAATAGATCAATAAAAAAACAATTTAAAATATCATGTGAAAGACTTAAAATAAACATACAAAATAAAGAAATATAAAAGAAGCAAACAGTTTATAAAAGTGAAAATAAAATAAATAAAATATGTATATATTTAAAAATTGATATGTAAAACTTGGAATAAACAACAATAAAACAATTTAAAATAAACAAATGACAAATTTACAAATATCATATAAAGTTTGAAACTAAATAAAATGTAACATCTAAATAAATTGTAAATAGAACATATAATAAAATATGATAAAAGCAGTTTGAAATAAAAGGGGCAATGATTAAATTAAAATCAAAGTAAAAAAAAAGGGTATAAATTATAATAACAGAAAGCTGCCAGGGACCAAAATAAAGCACGCGCGAAAAAGCGGGGGTTAACTGGGCAATTACCCCTAACCCCTTATGCGCAGCGTTTCAAGGGCCTGGCTCTTCAAATGGGCAGAGGACTTAAATGAAAAAGAAACAAAATCCTGTGGCAGAAGTTTAAAAATAAAGGAGGGACCTCAATGAGACGCGCTACAAAGGTGGAAGACCCAACGCGCAAACAGACCAGAGGTAAAAAAGGCACGGATCCTCTTGGAGCGGGTCGGGTCGCACGGGCCTAGGCACAATATGGCGTCATTTTAGGGCTACTGATACAGGCCCTAAACAACGCCGTTTCATACGTGATACAAAAGCCAAATTTTCCCCTTTTTTTTCATTCTGCTTTTTCCTTTTTTTCTTTTGATTTTCAAAACCCTCTCAGGCCCTCACTTCCCCCTTTTTGCTCCAGCTGATCGGGCTCCCTCATCGTTCGCCGTACCACCACTGTGTTCAGTGGCCGGCGACATGCAACAATGGGTATTTCAACCCCGTTTCGAAACCCTTTGAAGGCCGAGTCTGTCCCCACTTGAAAAGGCGAAAAGGAAGGGCCCTTGACCCCTTTTTGGGTCTAATCGTGGCAACGGTGGCGAACTCCGACGATGTGGTTGCAAGGTATCTCGGTGAGTTTTCTATTTCTTTCTTTTTTTTTTTTGTTTAAAATCAGTTTCTAATAAAATAAAAAGGTAATAATAAAGAAAGGAAAATAACGAAAAGAAAGCGAGATGTGTAGAATAAAATCAACCTTCTTTTTTCTGTTTGATTGCTTAGTATTCGTAAAAAAAAACAAGGATGAAATTGTGGCTTTTAAAGCCGTTTACAAAATGATTAAATCCTATCTTTTTGTCGTTTTCTCCATTATTTGCCTCTGTCTTGCGTGTGAACCTTCGTTTTGCAGGTGTCAGAGGCGTTGGTGAGTGGTGGTTGGCTCAGGGGGAGGCAAGGCGACGCGTGTGGTGGCAAAGGTTGAGGGGGTAGTGGCGACTGAAAACTTTGGTGGCTATGGTTAGGGTTTCCAAATGTTTAAACATTCTGGGCCACTTGGGCCTTCAAATTTGGGTTGTTTGGTTTTAATTGTTTAGGCTATCTGATATTGGTCTGGGCTTGAGTTAGTGATTGGGTTGATTGTTGGGTTTGGATTGGGCTATGTGTTAGACTGTAATAATTTGGATTTAAATTGTTTATTTGGGATTTATTTTGTTTGGGGTCTGGGCCAAAATTGGCTATTACACATATATTGTGATCTGTTAGTTTAGTGCTCTTTGTAATGAAGGCAACACCATGAATTCACTTATTTTGCTTTGACCATTTGGTTTCTTTTTCAAAGTAATGTGGGTAATGACTCAACACTAAGTAAGGCTATTTTATTTCTTACACAGACTTGTAACAGCCCGTTTTTAGTAAAATCAGAATAGTGATTTTGAAACCACAAATTTGACAAGTAAAAAATTATTATTTTTTATTATTTTAATGTCAACCAAATATTGGTAAGGTCGTATAAAATTTTTGTTAAGAAATTTTAACGTTTGCATGCTTAATTAAGTGAAAAAAACTAAATCGCAAAAGGTGCAAAAGTAGAGATCTAATATCTAAAGGTATCAAATAGCTATGAAACTTTAAAATAAGAGGACTTAGATGGTAAATAGACCATTTATATAGTTAGTGGACATTCATGGATTGTTTTTATTGAAATTATTAAAGTTTTTAAAGGTTTTTTTCGTAATTAGATAATTAAGGTTAAAATTTAACAAAAAAAATTCTATTTTTTAATTCATCTTCTTCCTCCCCGATTTTGAAGATTAACAATGTAACGACCACGTTTTGATTTGGAGCTAGGTACAGTGATGGACCGGGTTAGGAAATAGTGGAGAAATTTTGAAATATACTAAATAGAGTTTTTTTAGTATTAAATTAGGAAGCATTTAGACTCGATAGGAGATTAGAAAATATTTTCGAGATAGAAAAGATTTAAATAGAAGCTTAGACTAAATTGAACGAGTATAAAAATTATTGTGGTGTAAATAGGAATTTAGAAAGTTAGGATATACATAGTGGTAGTAGAAAGGAAGGAAGGATTAAGAAGAAATTTAACCAAGTGAAGTATAAGTCATCCTGGGAATTATAATAGATGAGTTGGGATAAAATGGTAAATAGCCAAGTAGATATTTTAAGGTGTAATGATGATAGGTAAAAGTGTTAAGATGGATGGCTTAAGGACTTATTAGCAAATTGACCATTTAATAAAAATGTGTAGAAAAGTGGAGAAAATATGAAAGATGTCATATTTTCCCACTTTATCAAACTGTCACTCGCCCCCTCCAAATCCATCCAACTTTTTTTTTATTTCCTTCCATATCCTTCCTCTATTGTTGAACCATCCAAGCTTCAAACCTTCATTTTTTCTGAAATTTCTTTAGACTAGTGAGCAACTTTATTTAATGAGGAAACTTCCATAGATGGGTTAAAAGAGAGAAATACATGAGTTAGAGTTTTGGTTTTTCAAAAAGGTTAACGTAAGAATGATGGAAATTCTCATAACATACATTTTATTTTCATAATCTAGCATACAAAAGTTATTTGATTTTAGTTTTAACTTATAAATGTTGTATGTTTTTATGAAATTGAAGAAAAAGAGAAGAAGTTTGAAGGCAAAAGCAAAAGGAAAGGAAAAGAAGTGGCTAATGAGTAGAAGAGAAGAAAAACTCATCATCCAAATTTTGGTTGTAAGTATTTCAACTAGTAATTTTGTTTAAGTTATGTTAATTAAATAATTATGTTAATTAAGTAGTTTAATTACTAAATTAATGTTATCATAATAAGTATTTAGTATGGGTAAGTAATGTAAATGTTAAGAATTTTGACTTTAGTCTACCATTATATGATGTATTGTGGTGATAACGAAAATGACTAAATTGAAAGAAATTAAAATATGTTATGATATTATGAATAAATGGAAAGTGAGTTTAAATAAAGTGATGTAAAAATTATAGTGTTGTATGTGGTAAAAATGAAGATAATTTACAAGTTTTAGTGTTATTATTGTGATAAGGACTAAATCGTGAAAAATACAAAGTTATACTATTTTTTATCAAGTGAATGAATAAAAATATTTAATAATAAGAAAATCCCAGGTAGATGAGCCACGAACTATTGGGATATTGATGGCATGCCATTAAGGAAAAAATAGCACGTTTATTGTATTATTTCGCACTTCAATGCTTATCGTTGTAAAATTTGTACTTTGGTACTTATCGTAATTATTTTGCACATCAGTGCTTATCGTTATTTGCACTTTGTGCTTAGTGATATATGATATGCATTAAAAATGTATTATTATTTATTTTTGTATATCCTAAGTGTTCAACTAGTCTATATTAGGCTACAATGTCGTAATTCAGCTATTATCAATTAATGGGTTACGGTAAGTAATGGTAAGTGTGATTTTTAAGAAAAATATATCAAATTTTAAGGACTAATTTTATGTGAATTTTATGTTTATAAAATGAAGATTATTTTCTTTTATTTTATTATTAATAGTAAATTTTAAAAATCTTGAAGTACTTACTAAGTCTTCACAGACTTACTGTGTTATTTCTCTAATGCATAGGTGAAGTAGATCCCGTTGGGCTAATATCGAGGTTGGTGCATCCCATATCATCGCCATTCCAAGAGGCAAGGTTGTATGTATGAATTTTGGGGTTAGTATGACATGTACATAGGTTCTTGGTATAGGTGAATGTTAGATGGACTAAAATGCAAACTTTGGAAACCTTGTTATTTTGGTGATTTAATGGCATATTTTGTTAGCTTTTGAAAGGAATTTATAATAGCTTAACATATATGCATATATGATGTTATTATATAGATTTTGTGGTGAATTTTAATGAGTTTGAGGGTATTGAATCGGTTTAGAAGTGTTTGTATGTTTTGAATTAGTGCAGAGGGCTTTTTAGCAAAATTTCCAACTGTTTTTGTGTCATCATAACCCAAGGTATCGATACTTGAGGAAAATGTATTGATACCTTGACCCAAAAATTAATTTTTTTGAGAAACAAAGTGCAATTTTGGTATCGTTTTTGAGGTGGGTATCGATATAAGCCTAGGTATCGATACATAGGCCTAAAGTATTGAAACCTTCATCATAACTTGAATTTTTGGAGTTGCAAAATGCTATTTTGGTATCGATTTTATATAGTGGTATAGATACTTTTTATAAAATATCGATACCTTTTGTTTAAGTATCAATATTTTGCTTCTGTTTTGAGTAAAAATAATTTTTAAATCATTTCCAAATGCAAACGAACATTCGTTAATAACCCCAGATGTTTATATTAATAATTTTTGGATTAAATAAGTTAATAAACTATATATGAATGATTGAATTATACAATGTCTAGCCAAAACCGCTTTGACACCAAATGTAATAGTCTTATACCAGGTCCATATAGTTGGACCAGGTATAAAGGTGTTACAAAGAACATCATTCTAGGGTTCAAAGCATTCGACCAACTCTCTAGCCTGCATGTAAGTGAAATTTGTCTCGTTTTTAATGATTTTTATGTTTTTGAAGTCATTGTAGCTTAATTTATCTATCCCAGGGAATAATTTGCAAAATTGTTAAAGGATCAGGGTTTTTCAATGAAAATGTTTGCATGGTTCTTGAAATTAAATGAAATATTATGAGTCATTGTGAAATAAACAAGTTTTGTAAAGTGATTTTTGATGAAATTATCATTTAGGGATTTATTTGTAAAAGTAGTAAAATATCATGATAATTTGTGAAATGTTGAATTGTATGAGGTAGTATAAGTCCCTAGGTAATTCGGCTAGCATGAAATGTGGATGAATTTGAATAAATGTCAATTTACGAGCTTAAGGACTAAATTGTAAAGAAGTTAAAACATTAGAGGTAAAAGTGTAATTTTACAAAAATATGAATTTTGGACTGAATTGAATAGTATGAATATTAAATGGATTAAATTTGCTTATTTAGATCAAGATAAACCTCGTACGAATCTAGATTGAGGAAAAGCTAAAGATTCATATTAGTGATCTTATTTCAACATCCTTAAAATCAAAGTAAGTTTGTATGTTTACATGACACTTTAATGTTATTTGATATATGAATGCTATTGTGTTATTTATCATGTCATGAAACGATAGAGATCCAACGAAGTACGACAATTATTGAGCCCCGTTTGAACCTTAGGAATATATAGGATACAAATGACATGTCATTAGGGTTACCATGTTTTGGGTGCTGGTTCTGAATGTCCTACTGATGGCTGAATTTCGGCATTTGTTGCAGATACTCGTCAGCTTGTGTGAGGGGCGTCGTGTAGCTACATTTCGACTATCAGTTTGTGCGAGCAGACCCATTTATGGCTCGAGTGAGTAATGATGTAAAGGAAATGAAAAAGGAATGGTTTGGACCATATGTTTAGCACACTTTGTGTGAGCTTCCCTCGTATCTGATATTATTCTAAATGGTTGAACTGGCATGAAAAGGGAAGGAACAATAAGTGTTCCTATGACTATGTTATGAACTTATGGAAAGGTATGAATTTATAATGATCAAAGTATGTATATAATTATACTTATAGAAAGTATGAATTCAATTGTACAATGTTCATGAAATCTGTATTACTATGTGATGATTTTGTTAAGTTATGTATTAAAGCACTAACTTGTGTTGTTGATGATGCTTAGACTTGTGCCAAGCTCATGTTGGATTGATTCATGTTTAATTTATAAGGTTTTGCATTGAAATGGTAAGCTATGTTCATGATTTACGAACTTATTAAGAATTATATGCTTACGTAGTTTTCTTTCTTATGTTTTATAGATTATCGGAAGCTCAATTAGTTTGAAAGCTTGTTGGAGATCTATCACACTATCCGATGATTATATCGATAGATTTTAATAGTTTGGTCAAGGTTATAATAAATGTAACGCCCCCTTTACCCGAGACCGTCGCCGGAGTCGAGCACGAGGCATTACTAAACTTATTTGAGCACTTAAACAAATTCAAACAATTTATATCACACTTTCCAGACAAGCTGTCCAACTGTGTCATAGTTGCTAAATAATTCATATCTCGAGTTATAAAACTCGAAATCCAAATCCGTAAATTTTCTCTGAATTTATACTCATATATCTACTTACCAATTTTTTCTAGAATTTTGGTCAAGCCAATTAGTACAGTTTATTATTTAAAATCTCCCTGTTTCAGGGTTTGACTACTCTGACCTTTGTGTATTACGAATCAGATATCTATCTGTACAGAGCTTCAATGACTATGCCGTTTGTCTCTAATAAAACTAGACTCAATAAGGAATCTGTACATATAAAGTATGACTTCTAATTATCTTTGTAAAATTTATGGTGAATTTCAATGTCAGAACAGGGATCCAGAAATTGCTCTGGCCCTGTTTCACAAAAATTTAAACATCTCATAAAATATAGCTCATATACCTGTTTTGCTTCTTCCATATGAAAGTAGACTCATCGAGATTCGATTCCATAATTTATTCATTATTTAATTCTATTTATACTATTTTTAGTGATTTTTCAAAGTCAAACTACTGCTACTTACCGAAAACTATTTTAGTACAAATATTGTTAACTAGTTTATAACATCTTTACTTCAATTCATTCAAACTCTATACATGCCATATAAATCTTCAAACATAAAACAAAAGCTACCGAATTGATCTGGATAGTGTGCTTTGTTGTGTTGATCCGATCTACCCACTTCACTTCAAGTCAATCTACATAAAAATATTAAACACACACAAGTAAGCTTATTGAAGCTTAGTAAGTTCATAGGTTAAAAGTAATGCTTACCAAACATAATATTTCCAAACAATACCAAAACATTTACTAAAGTTTCTGCGATTCACAACCATTGTTATAATAATTCACATAGTTGAGCTCAACAAGAACAACTACTCAATCTCTTTCATTTGGATCACTTCTCTTTATTTCTTATAATCAAATTAGGAAACGGCTTACGAAATTGAGTACGTCGTTGCTCAATGCCACGATTCACAACTCAGTATGGTTTTCCTCATTGAAATACCATACCTACATTTTTTAACTCGGTATGGGAAATGCCATACCTACATTTCTTAACTCAAGATGGATTTGATAATACCATACCTACATTTCACATTTCAAGATGGATAATACCATACCTACATTTCACAACTCAGTATGGATGATACCATACCTACATTTCACACTTTGCCATGGAACAACCATGGTCTTATCCAATCAATTCATCACACGTCACGATACTAACGTACTCAATCCTGCGTTTTCCTAATTTGCATTTCCACATTTATTCTTTCATTAACAAAATCTACACAATCCCACAACAAATTCGTATATAATAACACATTATATACTTCAATCATTCACAAATAAACATCTAATTTCAACCATATGAACTTACCCGGCTAATTTGTAGAAGATATTGAAATTTTGGGACTATTCCACAACTTTTTCTTTTCCTCGTTCTTCTTTGAATTCTTGATCTATAATATAAAATATTTCTACTCATTAGCATTTATTTGATTTCTATTTCACTTCACAATTTATGCTGTTCAAATTTCGAAATTGCACTTTTACCCCAAAATTTACAGTTTTCACAATTTAGTCCCTACTCAATTCACCCATCAATTGAACTAATTTTTCTCAATTAACACTTTATTTTATCATTATAAACTATTTCAAAACCTTTTATATTCTGAATTTCAACAGAAACCTTCAATTCACAACTTTTTCACAATTAGGTCCTAAATATCATTTCCTATCAAAATCACTTAATAAAACCACCTTAATATGAAATTAGAACTTAAATTTCATAATAATTCATCATAAAATTCCCTTATCCATCCAGGGTAACTTCCAATTTCACCCATAAAATCAAAACTAATGAATTCTACAAGTGGACCTAATTGTAAAAGTCATAAAACATAAAAATTATCAAGAAAAAGCAAGAATTAGACTCACATGATGTAAAAATATGAAAACCAGCTTTCTCCAGACCTTCTATGGCGTTTTGGCTGAGAAATTATGAAGAAAATGTCTAGATTTTTCAATTACATCATTATTTAACTATTAACTTTTATCTATTTCCAATTTTGCCCTTGTTCACATTGTTTTCTTGCTTATTTCATACCCAAACCGTCCAGCCATTAACCTTTGGGTCTAATTGCTCTTTAAATCCATCTTTTAAATACTTAAGCTATTTACTCACAATTTAACAAATTTTGTGCTATTTTCAATTTAATCCTTTTCAATTAATTAGCCATCCAAACGTTAAAATTTTCTAACTAAACTTTAATACTAACTCAATGACACTCCATAAATATTTATAAAAATATTTATAGCTCGATTTTCAACTTTGAGGTCTCGATACCTCATTTTTGACCCGCTTGATCTAATAAATTCTTTTAATTCACTAATTTCACCATTTCACAAATTCTTCTAAATTCTTACTTGACTCATAAATATTAAATTACTATCTTGTTCAATCTTATTTGTCGAATTTAGTGATCTCAAATCACCATTTCCGACACCACTTGAAAATTAGGTAGTTACAACTCTCCCCTTTAAAAATTTCGTCCTCGAAATTTGTTACTGAAAATAGATTTGATCTTGTGATCTTATTGACTCCTCTGTTTCCCAGGTTGCCTCCTCCATACCATGTCGATGCCATAATACTTTAACCAATGGTACTTTTTGTTCCGCAATTCCTTAACTTCACGAGCCAAAATCTTCACCGGTTCTTCCGAATAAGTCATATCTGGTTGAAGCTCAATTTCGGTATGGGGAATTACGTGTGAAGGATCGACCTATACCGCCTTAGCATAGACACATGAAACACATTGTGAATCTTCTCAAGTTCGGAGGTAAAGCCAAACGATAAGCCACAGGACCAACCCTTTCCACAATTTCATATGGCCCTATGAATCTCGGACTTAATTTTCCCTTTTACCAAATCGTAACACCCTTTTCCATGGTGAAACTTTTAAAATACTCGATCACCCATGCATATTCTATGTCTCTTCGTTTTAAATCCGCATATGACTTCGACGATCTGGCGACTTTTAGACTATCTCGAATAATCCGGACTTTCTCTTCGGTTTCTCGAATCAAATCAACCCCAACTATTTTTGATTCACTCAATTCGGACCAACACAATGGAGTCTTGCATTTTCTACCATAAAGAGCCTCAAATGGTGTCATTTTTATACTAGACGATAGCTATTGTTGTAAGCAAACTCACCAACGGTAAATACCTTTCCCAACTGTCACCAAACTCGAGTATACAACATCTTAACATATCTTCTAAAATTTGAATCACTCGCTCGATTGTCCATCTGTTTGAGGATGAAATCTTGTACTAAAATTCGATCCGGTGCCTAAGGCTTCTTGTAATTTATTCCAAAATCTTGAAGTAAACCTCGGATCCGATGCGAAATGATAGATATTGGAACTCCATGTAGTCTCACAATCTCGACACATACAATTACGCTAACTTATTAAGTGAAAAATCTATTCGATTGGAATAAAGTGTCTTGACTTTGTCAATCTATCAACAATCACCCATATCGAATCTTTCTTTCTCGAGTCACAGCAATCGACACAAAATCCATTGAAATATGCTCCCACTTCCATTCAGGAATCATAATGGGTTGTAATAAACTGTTGGCACTTGATGCTCGCTTTAACTTGCGGCAAATCAAACATTTTGCAATAAATTCGAAATTTCTCTTTTCATACCAGCCACCAATATGTCTTTTTCAGATCACTATACATTTTGTACTACCGGATGAATAGAATACATACTATTATGTGCTTCGAAAGAATATCATTCTTTAAATCGAATTATTGGGAACACAAATCCTATTATGATAGCGCAATATACCTTCATCATCAATCTTGAACTCGAATCTAAATTATCCCGAACCATTTGTCGTTTCAAAGACCAATTTTGGATCTTCATTCGCAGCTTCGAATTTGTTGAAGAAACATTGGTTTTACCTTCAATTCTACTAATACAACACCTTCTTCATTAAGAGCCAAATGAGCATTCATTGCCGAAGTGCAAACAAGGATGACTTTCGACTCGATTGCATCAAGAACTACATTAGCTTTCCACGGATGATAGTCAATAACCAAATCATAGTCTTTCAAAGAACTCTAACCACCGTCTCGTCTTAAGTTCGGTTCCTTCCGAGTCATTAAGTATTTCAAACTTTTGTGATCCGTATACATATAACACTTCTCACCATATAAATAGTGTCTCCAAATTTTAAGGCAAAAACAATTGCATTAACTCAAGATCATGTGTAGGGTAATTCTTTTCATGTGGTTTTAATTGCCGTGAAGCATAAGCCACTACCTTTCCCGATTGCATTAACACACAACCCAAACCACTTAAAGATGCATCATCAGACACAACATACGGTATACGATTACGGTTGAGTTAAGACCGGAGCTTCATTAACATTTTCTTTAATCGATCAAAGCTCTGCGACATTCATCGAGACCACATAAACTCAACATTCTTACGTAATAAACTAGTCATTGGTGAAGCAATCATGGAAAAATTCTTTACAAAACGGCGATAGTATCCTACTAATCCCGAAAACTTCGCACTTCAGTTACATTCTTGGTGTTTTCCAATTCACCACCGCCAAACTTTACTTGGATCCACACGAATTCCTTCACTGATATAATATGACCCGAAATCCAACCTCATGAAGCCAAAACTCACATTTACTAAATTTCAGATATAACTGTTTTTCTCTCAAAGTCGTAGTACAATTCTCAAGTCTTGTGCATGTTCGGATTCTCGTCTTTGAATAGACCAATATGTCATCAATAAATACCACCACAAATCTATCCAAATAAGACTGAAAAATTCGATTCATTAAATCCATAAATGCAGCAGGGACATTCGTTAAACCAAAAGGCATTACCAAAAATTCGTAGTGACCATACCGAGTTCGAAAAGCAGTCTTTGGCACATCACACTCTTTAACCTTCAAATGATAATACCCGGATCTAAGGTCTATTTTTGAGAACAACTGCAGCACCTTTCGCTTGATCAAACAAATCATCGATACGAGGTAATGGATATTTATTTTTAATTGTTACCTTATTCAACTGCCTGTAATCAATACACAATCGCAACGAACCATCTTTCTTTTTCACAAATAAGACAGGTGCACCCCAAGGTGATGTACTCGGTCTGATGAACCCTTTATCCAATAACTCTTGCAACTGTGTCTTCAACTCTTTTAACTCATCTGGTGCCATTCTATACGGTGTTATTGATATTGGAGTGCATGCGAAATTACATCAATTGTGAATTCAACCTCACGATCTGGGGGTAAACCAGATAATTCCTCAGGAAACACATCAGTAAACTCATTAACAACTGACAATTGTTCCATCTTCAATTCAGAACCCCGAGTATCAAGAATATAAGCTAGAAATGCTTTATTACCTTTCCGAATCAATTTTCGAGTAAAAGGTGAAATAATCGACATCATTCTTTTTATCCCCAAACTCAATGAAACTATTTCCCATCGACATTTTAAATCAATCCGTTTTCTCTACAATTCACTATGGCATCGTGTTCAATCAACCAATCCATTCCAAGAATAACATCAAATTCTCGGAAAGGTAACAACATTAAATCAATGAGAGAATTCACGACCTTGTATTTTCAGTGGACAATTCCGACATATTAAATTAACCAACACACTTTGCCCTAGTGGATTAGTGACTTGCAATTCAAGGTCGATGGACTCAATAATCATTTTCTTTTCGACACTAATGCGGTGCAAATATATGAATGTGTAGATCCGGGATCAATTAAAGCATACAGAATCATCAAAAGATAGAAATTACCAGCTATCACATCCGGAGCGAAGCTTCTTCCCTTGCGGATAGCATATGTACGTCAGGTACTCTTGTCTCGATCGGGCTGCAGATCTCTCGTTCCGAATGAACAGTCCAGTAGCACTACTTTGACTGAACGTTTACCTTTCGAGGAGTATTTGCTTGCTTCTCCCTTGTTCTCTATCTTCTTTTAATAATTGAGGACAGTTCGAATAAAATGATCAGTTCCACCACATTTATAGCAAGCTCGGCTCTTCCCCAACACTCACCAATATGAAATCTACCACAATTTTTACATCTAAGTCTCGGAATATTTTGCACACTACTAACACTAGCTGCTGGTTTCTTAGTTACTCCGACATCTTGTTGAGTCGTTTCTTGTTATTCGATCGTTCGGGATTATAACAGGTCGACCGAATCATTTCGAACTTTTGGCGAAAAAGTCGAAGTTGGTCTAGAGAAACTTCTTTTGTATACCTCTTTACCTCTTCTTTCTCTTTGCATCTTTCTCGTTATACACTTCTTCCATCTTTTGAGCTCGATCGACGAAATCACAAATTCCGAATCTCTGTACCTCCAATCATCATTCGATTTCATCATTAAGCCCTTCTTCAAATCTAATGCACATTTCTTCCTCTGTCGGTACAACATCCCGAGCATATCTCTTGAGATAAATTCTCTTTCATATTCGCCACTGTTTTATTCCCTTGTCGAAGATCAAGAAATTCTCTTCTTCTTATCTAAATATCTCTTTCCCACATACTTCTTCTTAAATTCGTTTTGGAAGAATTCCTGTAAGTTTATCTGCAGTACCACTGCCTCAATGGTTTCCCACCAATTATACGCTTCTTCTTTCAATAGCGAAATTGCACATCCCAAATAATCCTCCGGAGAACACATCATCTGTTTAAAAACTCTCTCCAAACTCTTTAACCAATACTCTACTTTAACCGGATCATCGTCCGATCTCCCTCGAAATTCTTCAGCTCCAAACTTTCTGAGTTTTTCAATTGGTGTTCTTTTGCTAGATTCAGTTATCGGAGGAGGTGGAGGTGGAGGAGCAACCGGGGGTACTACAGATGTTGAGATAGGGGGAGAAGGTTGCGGAGTCTGATTTCTTTCTCGCACATTCTCATTATACCACTGATTCATGAATCCATAAATCATATTTTTGAGTTCTTGTTCTCGCATCAATGAAATTGGAGCTTCACTACTTGTTCCTTGTTCAGAGGTTTGTACTCTGCTATTAACTTCTTCTTGCTCGGTTTGTTCGGTCTATCGACATCTTTTCAAATCGAAGATAATCTATAATAAAAACAAGGATTAGATCGGATCATACACAGCACACTATCACAGATTTATATGGCATGTAATTCTAGATACTTTTCACATCATACATATTCCGAGAATCGGCTGAACCGAAGCTCTGATACCAATAAATGTAACGCCCCCTTTACCCGAGACCGTCGCCGGAGTCGAGCATGAGGCATTACTAAACTTATTTGAGCACTTAAACAAATTCAAACAATTTATATCACACTTTCCAGACAAGCTGTCCAACTGTGTCATAGTTGCTAAATAATTCATATCTCGAGTTATAAAACTCGAAATCCAAATCCGTAAATTTTCTCTGAATTTATACTCATATATCTACTTACCAATTTTTTCTAGAATTTTGGTCAAGCCAATTAGTACAGTTTATTATTTAAAATCTCCCTGTTTCAGGGTTTGACTACTCTGACCTTTGTGTATTACGAATCAGATATCTCTCTGTACAGAGCTTCAATGACTATGCCGTTTGTCTCTAATAAAACTAGACTCAATAAGGAATCTGTACATATAAAGTATGACTTCTAATTATCTTTGTAAAATTTATGGTGAATTTCCAAAGTCAGAACAGGGATCCAGAAATTGCTCTGGCCCTGTTTCACAAAAATTTAAACATCTCATAAAATATAGCTCATATACCTGTTTTGCTTCTTCCATATGAAAATAGACTCATCGAGATTCGATTCCATAATTTATTCATTATTTAATTCTATTTCTACTATTTTTAGTGATTTTTCAAAGTCAAACTACTGCTACTTACCGAAAACTATTTTAGTACAAATATTGTTAACTAGTTTATAACATCTTTACTTCAATTCATTCAAACTCTATACATGCCATATAAATCTTCAAACATAAAACAAAAGCTACCGAATTGATCGGATAGTGTGCTTTGTTGTGTTGATCCGATCTACCCACTTCACTTCAAGTCAATCTACATAAAAATATTAAACACACACAAGTAAGCTTATTGAAGCTTAGTAAGTTCATAGGTTAAAAGTAATGCTTACCAAACATAATATTTCCAAACAATACCAAAACATTTACTAAAGTTTCCTGCGATTCACAACCATTGTTATAATAATTCACATAGTTGAGCTCAACAAGAACAACTACTCAATCTCTTTCATTTGGATCACTTCTCTTTATTTCTTATAATCAAATTAGGAAACGGCTTACGAAATTGAGTACGTCGTTGCTCAATGCCACGATTCACAACTCAGTATGGTTTTCCTCATTGAAATACCATACCTACATTTTTTAACTTCGGTATGGGAAATGCCATACCTACATTTCTTAACTCAGTATGGATTTGATAATACCATACCTACATTTCACAGCTCAGTATGGATAATACCATACCTACATTTCACAACTCAGTATGGATGATACCATACCTACATTTCACACTTTGCCATGGAACAACCATGGTCTTATCCGTCAATTCATCACACGTCACGATACGAACGTACTCAATCCTGCGTTTTTCCTAATTTGCATTTCCACATTTATTCTTTCATTAACAAAATCTACACAATCCCACAACAAATTCGTATATAATAACACATTATATACTTCAATCATTCACAAATAAACATCTAATTTCAACCATATGAACTTACCCGGCTAATTTGTAGAAGATATTGAAATTTTGGGACTATTCCACAACTTTTTCTTTTCCTCGTTCTTCTTTGAATTCTTGATCTATAATATAAAATATTTCTACTCATTAGCATTTATTTGATTTCTATTTCACTTCACAATTTATGCTGTTCAAATTTCGAAATTGCACTTTTACCCCAAAATTTACTGAGTTTTCACAATTTAGTCCCTACTCAATTCACCCATCAATTGAACTAATTTTTCTCAATTAACACTTTATTTTATCATTATAAACTATTTCAAAACCTTTTATATTCTGAATTTCAACAGCAACCTTCAATTCACAACTTTTTCACAATTAGGTCCTAAATATCATTTCCTATCAAAATCACTTAATAAAACCACCTTAATATGAAATTAGAACTTAAATTTCATAATAATTCATCATAAAATTCCCTTATCCATCCAGGGTAACTTCCAATTTCACCCATAAAATCAAAAACTAATGAATTCTACAAGTGGACCTAATTGTAAAAGTCATAAAAACATAAAATTATCAAGAAAAAGCAAGAATTAGACTCACATGATGTAAAAATATGAAAAACCAGCTTTCTCCAGACCTTCTATGGTGTTTTGGCTGAGAAATTATGAAGAAAATGTCTAGATTTTTCAATTACATCATTATTTAACTATTAACTTTTATCTATTTCCAATTTTGCCCTTGTTCACATTGTTTTCTTGCTTATTTCATACCCAAACCGTCCAGCCATTAACCTTTGGGTCTAATTGCTCTTTAAATCCATCTTTTTAAATACTTAAGCTATTTACTCACAATTTAACAAATTTTGTGCTATTTTCAATTTAATCCTTTTCAATTAATTAGCCATCCAAACGTTAAAATTTTCTAACGAAACTTTAATACTAACTCAATGACACTCCATAAATATTTATAAAAATATTTATAGCTCGATTTTCAACTTTGAGGTCTCGATACCTCATTTTTGACCCGTTTGACCTAATAAATTCTTTTAATTCACTAATTTCACCATTTCACAAATTCTTCTAAATTCTTACTTGACTCATAAATATTAAATTACTATCTTGTTCAATCTTATTTGCCGAATTTAGTGATCTCAAATCACCATTTCCGACACCACTGAAAATTAGGCCGTTACATGGCATGTATAGATGGACTTGTGTTTAATAATCTAGTTCTTTTTTTTTTTTTGCATGTATAAGTGTTATTATAGTTGATGTACTTATGGTATTTTGGTGCCTTGATGGTTGGTGTTATTATGTCCAAGATGATACATGTTTTGAATGACCAATTTGGTATGTGATGGTGTATTTTCAATGTGGTTAATTAAGGTATGTTTTGAGTTGAAATAAGTTAAATGTGTAAGGTTGATGAATAGCCAAGTAAGCATATGTTCAGATAGGTTTGATGGATTGTATTTGAGGTGCCTTATTGGCATATTGGTTGTATGGAATATTGGTATAGGGATTTGGTCATTTTATGTATATTTGGACATGTTTTAAGGTCTTGGTTATATATCCAAATGGTTTGTAGGTACATGTTTGAATAGGTGAAAGAAATGACTTGATTTTGGCCAATTACTTGTCCACACGGCCTAAGACACAGCATGTGTCTCAGCCGTATGTGACACACGGTCATGTGACACGGCCATGTGTCCCCTGTAGGCTTTAAAGGTTGTAAATCAGGCAGTTACATGACCTAGCACACAAGTGTGTGAGGCCATTTCGAGTGTTACACGACTTGACACACAAGCGTATGGCTTGGCCGTATGACCCAAGTAAGAGAGTTACATGAGCTGAGACACGACCGTGTGTCCCTATTTTGAATGTTACACGACCTGAGACACGGGCATATGTCTTAGCCGTGTGACCCCCACAGTTTGAATTTTTCTAACTTTTTTTTCAATGTTTCAATTGTTCCCGATTTAGTCCCGAATCATTTCTAAAGTGATTCTAAGACCTCGAGGGCTCGAATAAGGGACGATAGGCATGTATATTAATGGATTATGTTATGTTTATTGAAATGTTTAACAATGAATAATTTTAGGTTACTTTTATTCGATAATGTTTCGTAGTCCTATTTCAGCGACAGACATTGGCTGGGGGTGTTACAAGACTTTTCACCAAACAGGTAAACTTACTTTGAACCAGACTTGTACATTACACATATGTGGTATGAAGGAACACACTAAAAGATGAAGTAAAGACTAAACAGTAGGTGACTTGCCCTTGTCTAGAGAGCTTTTGGGAGTTTCTTGAGCTATAACATAAATAGTTAACTTATCAAATCATGTTTTTTAGAAGAACTAAACAAGCTTTCAAGAACACTTAATCAAGAAACCCAGAATTTGGAAGTTTCCTTCCTTTAATCTTTAATCTGTCCCTAAAGCATGAAGCCCTAGGGCCCTATAAATAATCACGAAAACAGTTAGGGCTTAATCATTTTTACCAGGTCTCACAAAGGTGAAGTTAGCTGATTACAATGAACTTTAATCTTTCAAACAGGCCTTGGCTCTAACGTTTTCCTAGAAAATGCAGAGAGAATTGTTGAAAAGAAGTATGAAGTGCCAAAGAAAGTATAGAATTTGTTTAGGAAGCTAAGGTTGGCTTTATATAAGTGCACATGAATAGGAAACTTAGTGGGCAAGCTTATTTCCTTCCACTAACTTTCCTTCGTTACCCGTAACTAATAGTTTTCTCTTTTATCTTAAATGCATGTCCTTTCATTTTCAAAAACTTTGTTCAATCCTGACTAGTCCTCATTAGGTCAACTAAATTCTTTAATCAGAGAATAAGATAACAATATATTTATCGTTCCTATCAAACTAGGGGTTTAACAATACGACTCACTATTTTCATCTATTTTTGGGGCGGCGTATACTCTATCGAAGAGTCTATTAAACCTCCGATGTTGCCTTAATCAGGGTCTCGCTGAAGGGCGTATTCGCAGACCTTAAGTACTTAATAAATTTCTAACCCTTTCCTTAGCCTTAGTTCAATTAATACTACATTTATAATGGAAACAATACATTTGAGATTTATGATAAAGAATTTAAATGAAATAGTGAGATGATCACAAAGTGATGCTAAGGTGAAATTATAGCAAATAATGAATCTTCATGATGTTAAGGATTAAATTGTAAATTTTGTGAAATTTATAATTGAAATAAGAGAAGTAATATGCATGAAAATTTGTTATATGAAATAAGATATTATAATGAATTATTTGATTAAAGTGATTATATGGTGAAAAGTAATTACATGGCAATAAAGACTAAATTGAAAAATGTACAAAAGTTTAAGTGCGAAACAATTTAATATGTGAATCAGAAATTATGATAAAAGTTTGATGAATGTGTTATGAGATGATAAAATATGCATAACGTGTTGTGAAAGTGAAATTGTGGAAAAATATGAAATTTTACGATGATAAAGACTAAATTGTTAAACTTGAGAAAATATGTGGATAAAATAATAGAAGTGAAATACACGAAATTTGATATGTGAAATAAGATATTGAGATAAATTATGTGATTAAAGTGTAACGAAAAAGAAAAATAATTTAATATGATTAATTTGTGAATATTAAACTTTTATGACAAAAATGGACTAAATTGATAAGTTATGAAAATTTATAAAAATATTTGATAAGTGAAGATTGTAGTAGAGAATGTAACACCTTAGTGCTTTGACCCGATATTTGGGTCGAGTATGGAAGTATTATAATAAATAGAGCCTTATCAATTTGTAAAACATTTTTTAAAAAAATTGATAAGATATTTTACGAGTATAAGAGGATAATTTTATGTTGAATGAATTTTTTTTTAAGTTGACTATCTTATCTTATATGAAATAAATATAGGAAACAGCTGCAAATAATTTTTTAAAAAACTTTTACATATATTTCAACGGAACTTAAAAAACTTTTACGTATATTTCAACGGAACTTAATTTAAATCTAAAAGAAATATATCGTTGTCCTTTAACTTTCATACGTCCAAAACATGGAGAATCATGTAGCAAGAAGGACCAAGTCCAAGCATATGCATGCATTGCGTTGATGGGACAGGGTACATCGGATAAAATCAGCGCCAATAGAAAATCACATTATGGGGTTGGGGGGGGGGGGGAATTGTCAGAGAAAGACTGATATCGACTCCTGCCAAAACCCACTTTATTCATTTCGTGGCTGAAGGGTTACGCCATGCTGAGCTTGGCAGATACTTTGTGGTACCCTTCCTTCTTTTGCCACCTTAAATTCGGGTCAAAAAGTATTCAAGTCCAAGGCTGGAACCACTCTCACAAAATACAGACGAAGTGGGAATTAGGGAAAGTAATTGGTGCCTTTTACACCTAACTCCATTCCAAGTATCAATTTATAAAGAGCAAAAAAAAAGAGTTATAAAATGTAAATAAAATTACAAGACAACAATTTGTATACATTTTGTTCAAAGAATAGGAGAATCACAAACTTTTTACAATCAGTGTAGCAGCAACATGAGCAAAATCAAAATGTGAAGATTTTTTGTATGTAGAACCCCCGGCCTTGGTTATCTCTCAGCAGTGCAAACATATCCCGAGTTAGATATTTGATACGAAGCTGCAGTGTAGATAAGGATCAATCTCTGGTCCACATCCCTAGCCCCCCAATCTAACCATCAAAACTCTGCTGACTGGTAAAACTATTTCCTACATCTTTATTCAAGTATTTATGGCGTCCCCCAAAGTGGGGTTTTTGGGTTATAACATATTTGCAGCAATCTCAACCAACCAAAACACTTAGTAAAATGGGATGTATTATTATTTTATTTTCAGTCTCCGATATGCACAAACATTTACATTTTATTTTCCTTGCACTTCAATATTTGCTTCATCAATATTTAAATATACAGGATGGTAGTAGAGTTTATAAAGCAAAAATTGAAGTGCATATAATAATATAAACCACAGGGAAAAAAACGAAAAACAATTCACTGATTTTTACCCAAAAGTAAACTTAATTTTTCAAGCTATCCCACAAAGAAGAACACTTTCTCCTTGCAAATCCAATCTTCCTTTTCTCCAAATCATAAACCACTTCGAATCCTTGCTGCTGATAATTCCCTAGAGTGGCCCCTGGTCCACCACTCAACTCCTCTTCATCACCACCGTTCATCAACATCAAACATCCCACGTTCCTCTTCTTCCCAATCCCATCACCACCGTCTAAAAACTCATAAAAGTAATTCCTCCTAGGCAACACCACACGGGATCCATTCCCCACGAAATGCAATCTAATTACAGGCACTTTGGCTACCTTGTCATTGTAATAACACGGACCTAGCCCCGTTGTTTCTTCTACCGCACTCGCCCGCTCGTTAAATCGTCCGACTCGGTGATCGAACTCATTCACCACTGAGTAATATAAATTCGACGGTAACATCGTGAACGTTGTTCCTGAATCCACCACCACCCCTCCGCTTCCTCTCCTATCAACCTTCTTCAAATTCACCGGCGCCGGAATATTCCTCTTCCCGACAGAGATTCCCTCCAACCCAACAGAATAAAAATAAGGATGTTTAGGATTGTGAAGCATGTCGGTGTAGACAAACTCAACAATCTCATTACCAAACTGCTTTTCTTTTTCCTCGTTCCGACCAAGAATCAGTGGACTTGGTCGCCTAACTTTGTCAGAATCGAACGAATGAGAAACTAGACAGTAGGAGAATCTGTTGCCAAGTTGAGGAGACACGGAGGAAAGCTGAGCCGGCAAAGAGAGCCGGCCGAAACCGAAGCCGGCGACAGCAACCGGTTCAGCCAAGGTGGTGTGGGCGCAACCAAAAGTAAAGTTTTGAACAGAGAGAGAGTTTGGGAGAGTTAAAGAGTCTTTATAGAGACGGGCGGTTAAGCTGCCGTCACCGTAGGCATAGTAGAAAGGAGGGCAAGGGAAGGAGTTGCAGTCGGAGGTTTCGATGGCGTCGAGGGGACAACGTGCCATGGCGCAAAGGTCAGAGGAAGGGAGGGAAGAGTGAGCAGCTGAGCAGGCGGAGGATTTGCATGGGACAGCAGTGGCTGAGGCGGAAAGGTTAAGTGGAGGAGAGAGTGGTGGTGCTTTTGATTCGCAGAGGATGCATTCAAATGGAGAACAAGGAAGCCAAACAACGTCGCTGCCTGTGTCAAGGTAAAGGGAAATAGGCGGGGAAGGAGGGGAGCCGAGAGTGAAGGAAAGAGTATAGTCGCTACCAGAGGAAAGAGGAAGTGGAACTTGCTTATGGCGGTGGCGGAATCGGGCGGCGGAGCGAGCAGAGGTGGTTTTGAGGAGGTGGTGTGGGGTGGTGAAATGGGTTTTGGAGAATGCATGAGTTAAAGGAAGAAGTAGCGTTTCTGACATTGAAACCGTAAGGCAGCATGTGGAAAAGAGAAACAAGTATAGCAGACAAACAGAAGTTGCCATGGCTTGAGTTCAGAATTGTAAAACAACAGAGCAAAAACAGAGTCTTGTTGCTTTGCTTATAGCTGGATCATGTAAGAAACAGAGGAGGGAAAGTTAGAGAGAGAAAGAGAGATGATTTGAATTTTGGGACAAGTGAAAGAAAGGTGATGTTTATAAAGGGTGGGGTGGTAAGAAGGGGAAGGTTCTGGTTTGTTGGCGGGTGACAATTCTTAACGTTTTTTTGCAGCTCATAAAACAGGGGATTTCATTTTTAATGAAAATGGCTTCTTGTTAAAATGAAATAACTTTATTCATATTAGTTCAAATCATTTCGCCGTAAATTATATTCAACTATTGCATGTGTTTGAGACTTTGAACAAGGACAAAAGTTTAAACCTATTTCTAAATTAACACTTATTACTTCTCAAGATGATGCAATTCGAGGCCTTTGGAAATGATTCCCATGAAATCAACGAGGTCTGAATTATAAAAAAATCAATTAATTAAGAAGTTGCATGAAATACAAAGGTTTTGAGTTCCCACCAATCTCTTCAATTGTCTCATAATTATGGAGAGTGGGGACTGCATTTTTGTCAATTCAAGAATGAAAAATAATTGAAATTTGTTAGCAAAATAAAGTAATAACCCAAGTCCAAAGTGAGAGTCGTAATTTATAATGTAAAATATTGAATATGTTAAAAGTTTAAAGATAATTTAATCAATATCTTTGAATGTTAAAGTTTTAATAACCACTCTGTTTTACTGCATGGGCTGACTAGCAATTACTTGAGGCAGCCTTGGTTAGTATTACAGCAATAAACCTGAATAACTTGGGAAGAAGCAGCAAAACATTGATAAAAGTGTTCCAAATGCAGCACATAATCAAATTACCCAATGCAAGTAAGAAAAACAAACTACTTTATGAGTCTTCTTTTATCAGTTTCTTTATAGATATTGCCAGCACTGCTATTTACTTGTTATCTGCTAAAAGTCATTATATGAATTTTCATTTTCATTTCTCATATTCAGTACTTAAATTACAAACCTTATCCAATAGTTTATGAAATAATAATGTTGGGAAGAAAGTTTGTGTTTTTTCATCTGAAAAATCTGATGGTATTTGGGATGTTACATGATTGTAGCAATCAAAGGACCTACATACATAGGACACTAATAACTTGATTAATGGTCTAGGAAACAAATGGAAGGATATCTGTTGTGATGATTTATGGTATTGAAAGAAAACAAAGTAATCCATTAATGCGACAAGAGAAAAGAGGGAAATCTCGTGAGTGCCCTTAGCTAAGCATTAGGCTCTGAAGTTTGGGAGTTGGGCGCTATCTTTTGTCCTTTTACCCTATCAAGGGCAAAACATGGATGGTGCATGTATCTTCCACTACCATACACCTAAATCTCTCACCTTTGTATCTCCCAGCAAGTAACTTCTAAAAAAAAGGCGAGAAAAAAAAGAAAAGAGAAAGAGAATATTTAAAGAGGGCTTGGGTGTTTAAAGCAAGAACGATTGAGCTTGATAGAGAAGAAGATAATAACATAAATCATTTTTCTAAATGACAAATTAAGAAAAAAGATTAAGCAAAGCATCATCCTCTGTATGGAATGAAATATAGACTCTAGAAAAAACATACACTATTGTATTCTTTTAGAGGCAGACATGGGATTTCTTATTAGTTTATTTTTGGTACAGTTTCAGGCTTACAGCAAAAGGAACCAGAGTTCAGTTAGATTCATCTGCACAACAAAAATCAAATCTTTCAAAACAGCACAAGCATACACCCAAATCCTTTGCTTTGTAAGTTGTTGGTGCCTTCCTCAATCCTCAAACTCCATAAGAAACTATAAACAATGGGAGTTGTGTGAATATTGTGTTGGGTTCGTTCCATTCATCGAACTGGGTTTACTTCCTCACTTGAATTTGTTTCCTTGAATGTTAAAAAATAGGCTACTTTTGCCATCATTTCATCAACCAGGTCAGTAGGATTCCAGCATATGGTAAACACAGTATTAAGCCATGACATAGAGCACTTTAAAGGCTCTGCAAGCTGTCTTCAATCTTGTTACACAAGATGCCTGTGAGTAGATCGTATTTTGTTTGATCTCAAGGTTCAAAAAAGTGGTTTTCATAGACAGAAAGAAATGATGAGAGTTAAGTCACATTAATCACATTAAAACTCTGACTTCCCTATTGTAGCATCCTCAGATAAGCCTCCAAAGTTATTAATGTTTAAGAAGAACACAACTTACTTCATGCACAGGACGCAACCAGTAATGCAATTTATCTACCATATGAATAAAGGAAGGTGTTGATCATGAACTAATAATATCTAACAAAGATCATCATCCCCACACCCAAAAATAGAACCCGAATTAGACTTTTATTAGAAATTTAAGCAACTGTCAAACCCGTTGTTGAGGGCCTTACAAATAAATTCAAACCAAACAGAACTGCATATGATGGATAAATTCTTCTTAAATGATTCAGTCACTAAGTAACATGCATTTCACTGCCCTACCATATATTCATACTAATATTTGTTATGCTTCTCCTTGAATTCTTGTAAAGAAATAACTAAAAACAATTAAGCATTTCATAAAAGAACTAAAGTAACTTTTTGAAGTATTTCCTGATTGTGGAGCTGAAGTAAACCTACAATACTAACAAGGATAATAATAGAGATTAAGTTGAAACTTATGAACAACAATTCTTTACAAATAGTGTGTTAGTATAGCAAGATGAAATAACCATGTCATACAAATTGCACAATGGATGCCAAATCTATCAAGAGCAGTAACTTTTGGTAATCACCAAAAGAAAAAAGTTACCTTCTTTAACAGTTACCACCATTTATCATATAGGTTGCAGTACTAACCATTAAAACTTCTATATATATATATATATATTTTTTTTTGCTTCACAAAACTTCTATAGTTATTACATATATGACCAAAGCTTAAAAATGTAAAAATGATTAACAGGGGATCAGTTCATCTTCCCCAGTATCAAAACTCTACTTTTGCTCCTGTAAGTTTTTTAGAAGCTGACAAGAGTCAATTTAGCCATAAATTTAGCATTTCGTGTACAGACAAATTTATCATTAGTCTAAAACAATGTGACCTGAAACAAAATTATGAATATGGGAATTGATTATGCTACAAGAATCTCAAGCATCATAAATTGCAGATTCATAAGACACTTGTACATCTGGAATACACAATTGACATTGAAAAATCTGTGGACATTTTGAATATGATCCTGTGAAGAAGTTTATGTCTGATTATTAAGAACAATGACCCTTCTCTAGTATAACAACAAATATTCATAGAGCTTATGAAGAATAAGTTTTTAATGGCATTCTCTATCTTGAACAAATAATGATGACTTCTCAAGGAACTTCACATATATAAAAAAAACCTAGAGCTCAATATGGGAGAGAAATCCAACTGTGATTCCATTGCACCTATGGAGGGATTGGTGAGAAAGGTTTTATCTTCTCCAACAACTTCTCAGCCTCAATAAACCCACCAAGTGGTCCCAAAGACATATATTTTAATTGTTTCCATCTGTCATATATTTTAAGAATTAGAATGAGCACTTAAAGCCTTTGTAACTTATTTGGGAAATTTCAGCATAAAATAAAAATATAATTTAATAAAAAAGAAAGAAGATTAAACTACTAACTCCCAAACACCTACCTAGGTATGAAGGGAAGAGCGAAACAATGGAGGTGGAGATGGTCAACACTATTAAATGGAGGCTGATGAAAACCAAATCTGCCAAAACCCATAGGATCAAGAGGATCAGAAGATAAACCTTCTTTGAGTTAACACATTCAGAGACAAAGAAATGTTTTATTTTTTCCCAAATAAAACATGAATTGAGGTAACTTATGAGGCCAGGACATGCTTCGTTCAAGAATTATTAAACATTAGGTAAATAATACTACTGTATTTCCATTCAATGTTTTATTTATGATTTACAAGCAGATTTGAAATTGAAGTGGGAGCATTATCCATCATGGATTTTAAATAGATTTGGATGAGCAACGTAAGGCTAACATTCTTGATACTCTTCCCCGTCATTCTCCTCACAAAGGGCAACATCTGCTCCTTTGCCACCCAGCTCATGCAATAAAACATAACTAAAAAATATACTACCTTTCTCCAACAAGAATGAGATTGCAAAAGTTATCAAGCATTTACATGACTTTGAAGGGGAAACTGAATTTCGAGTTTTAATGCAGAGAGTAAGAAAACCATTACAGTAACATTGCAATGCAGTTATAAACAGAACATGGCAGTCAAGTCAGGAAATGAAAACTCATAAGCAATATTCAACATTGATCAATTCCATAAGCTAGTACATCACAGGAGATTCATATAGCAAACTTATTTGCATTATAAGAAGCAATACCTGTATTGATTTGACTGAGGTGCATCTCGGCGTAACAGCGTTTCCCCCACATTTATCATATGACTTACTAAAGAATAATAACATAATGAAAAAAAATAAACTTAGCTAAGGAAAATAAAATAAAATGAAAGGAGAAAAGGGTAAATAAAAAAAAAAAGTAAAAAAAAAAGGGAACTTTACCCAAAGGGAACTTTACCCAAAGTGTAATCCTCATTTCTTCTTTGAAGATCATTGACTGTCGGAATGTGCTCCACAGGGACTACCAAGTAATGCCTATAAAGTTAAAATCAGTAATTTCAGGGTTAAAATTACACAATTTTCATGGAACAAAGCATTCTACATTTCAATCAGTTGATGAAACCTGAAGGCTGAAGGGTTGATATCTTTAAATGCAACGACCTTATCATCCTGAAAAGCGTGGAACAGATTTAATTAGAAGGTAAAGTTTCAAGTTGAAAAGAAGGCGAAAGTGGAATTAAAATGATAGCCAAAAGGATTATTATATAAAGAGAAAAAAAATAACCAAGGAACGAACAGAATGAAGGAGGGGCGTGGAGTTGGAACTTCCAGCAATTTGACAGAAGATGCATGGTGAGATCGCTCTCGCCATTTTATCCCCAAATCGAGACCACTTCTAAATCCCTAAATTTTCCACCTTTAGTTTATCTATACTAAAATAATCTATGAAATGAAGGATTAATCTATGTTATTATTTAAACCCAGGTAGAGTTGGTGTAAATAGTAAATTAAAACACTAATTCCATTGGGAAATTACTATTCTTATATATTTAAAGTAAATTATATTCTTACAATAATCCTTTTGTATTGTTAATCTATATTATTGTTATATCACCACCCAAGCTACACACCTAGCACTTCTAGAAAGTTTATCTTTAATTGTCCAACCTCCGACTTTTACCCTCCATCCCTCGAGTTATCTTTAATTGTCCAACCTCCCGCATTAGCTATTTGCTGCGAAGCTACTTATTGATAAAAGAAATATCCTCCATTCATCTAGCCATTTGCTCATTGCGGCTTGTGGCTTGGTCACTCATTTTTATGTAAACACTCCAAATGTAAATAATCTTTCCAGTGACTACTAGGATCTACTTAAGTGTAACAAATTTGTATTGGCTAAAGCAACAATAGAATGGATCCCATCGTGTACGTCCTTCACATAATCTATGATGACAACCTCCTTTATAACGACTTGGCTCGTCATACTAACAGACAAGAGGACATCTCTTATAAATACCCTCCTAAACAAAGAGAAATGGATCCTTCTCCCTGAGCATTTACTTTTTACAACCAAGCTTCCTAAGTCCTCATAGCCTTTTCCCCATCTTCTCATCTTTTTCTAGCTTTTCGCTTGTTAAGGTGAACCTATCTCTTTTGGACCACCACAATCTCATCCTGTCTTCCTTGTTGTACATTGTATCAACAACTGCGCTAACTCGACTCGGTTGAGGAAATTATTAATTTGTCATTACATATTTGAAATAATTTTCCTTCTTATAATGATACTTTTGTATTTTTAGATTTTAAATGAAAATCATTAAAAATTTACAAACAATGATATTTGAACCCATACTACCAACGTGCATAAAACCTCAACTCTATTAGCATAATTAATGCTTTATTTTGTTTTTTTATATACATTTTAATAGTATTGCACAATTTTTTACCCATAAATATTGCATATAATCAATTTTTTGTACACTTTAATAGTATTAAAAAAAAACTAGTAGGTTTGTTATAAGTTTAGATTGATTGTTGAATGTCGCGTTCAGTTACAGGATTGATCAGTCAACGAAAAAAAATGAAAAGAGAGATTTGCACATAGTCCTTTGTTAACGCAGTTCGAAAATAATCCTACTTTGTAGAGCTTCGTTCAGTGAATGATTCTTATTCAATAATCTTTCGGATCACCTATTGGTTCAAGCCCAATCTACCATTACACAAAGAAGTAATTGGAGCTCCACCACCGATCCCAATTGTTACAAACCACTCACCCAAAAACCTCACTTACATCAAATATAAACTCTCTAATAAAAGCCTAACACAAGAGTGCAAAAATACCAAATAGGAAATGAATAAATAACCAGTCAAAAGCACTCTAAAAGGCACCTTCAAATATGCGGCATAATAACCTATTTATAGGCTTCACAGGCAACAAGGATAAGCTCAAATAAATCGAGATTAACTTGACTTTTTGTAAGTGACATCTAGTGAAAAATATTTATTAACGAAGTCCTAAGTTAAATAGAATAAATCTCCTTAAAAATAGCCATTAAACATGTCATTGAGATTGAGAAAAAACTCTTACCATAATTCAAGTCAAACTTAAACTCTTCAACACACTTAAACTCTTCGTAAATACAACTACCTTAATTTCAGCTTTGAATATTGGAATCAGAACATCCAAGAAGCCTATTTGCTTATTAAAACAACATCCAAAAAGGTCCAGATCAAAAAGGCCAACATATAAATATGCTTAGGCTGTCTTGTGTCTTGACTAACCAAGTCTTTTAACTAATCAGGTAACTGAACAATTACAAGTCAATCAGACACCAGTTGGGTTGGGAAAATTACTAAACTATCCTTACTATTTGAAATAAGTTATATTCTTGCTATGGTACTTTTTCCTTTTTACATTTTAAATGAAACCAATAAAAAAGGCAAATAATGAGATTTAAACTAATGCTATTAGCATGTATAAAACCTCAACTTTACCACTATAACCAATGATTCATTTTAAATTTTTGGTGCATTTTAATAGTATTACAAAAAGGTTTTCACCCATCCATATTGCACATCTCATTTAACACATATTGCATTTGTATTGTTATTATTATTAGTTTCAAACCATATATCTTTTATTTATAGTATATGATTTTTATACATATATATGTGTTCTTGGTTTTCACATGCATATATGTGTGATAGAATTTCTAGTTTTATTTATTTAAATATAAAATGCACATCTATTAAATTCAGGCATCTCCAAACTATGATTCTCATCATAATTTGGTCCCTAAGTTTCAAATGTTCTAAATATATCCCTAAATTATCAATGTTATATCAGTAAAGTCCATTAGTTATTAAAACAGTTTATTTAACTATTAAATGACACGTAGCTAAATTTAAGAAGAAAACTTGGGTTTATTGCACCAAGCATCCTCAAACTATGATCCTCATTTTAAATTGGTCCCTAAACTTCAAATAATTCTAATTACACCCTAAACTATTGAGGTTATATCAATTAGGTCATTTCGTTACTAAAGTCTTAATTTACTTATTAAATGACACATAATATCTTATGTGGCGTAACTTAAAATGAAAACTTTAAATAAATACTATAAAAAATAAATGTTTATGTAACAAAGAATAATGTAAATTATTAAATATATTTTTAATATTAAAACAATAAATTTGTGCATTGCAACTAGTTATAATAAAAAATCCTAAAATAGTTAGTATTATATTTTTGGGTAAACTACATGCATAGTCATCCAATTATGAGAGTTTTTTTTGGTCACCCAATTAATTTTTTATTTAGTCACAAACATTTTCAAAATTTGATTTTGTCTCTCTATTGTTAAGTCCATAATACGAGTATGATGTGGATTTTTATTGGCATAATAATAAAATTATCCCTCCAATATTTACATATTCTATCAATTTAATCCTAGTTCTAAAAATTCAACAAATTTAACTTTCATTGTTTAAAAAATTGTCAATTTAGTCCCAATTTAGAAAATGAAAAAATAGATAAAAATAAAAGATAAAATAGGAAATTATTTAAAATTGATTTTTGATAAAATTTAATTTTTTTGAAAATAAATAAAAATTCAAAAAGTTATAAAAATGTAAAAAAATAAAAATCATAAAAGAGAAATGAAACCGTATAAAGAAAGAACATTAACTTCACACCATTAAACCAAGAAAAACATCATAAAACATTTCATTCTAATCCTCAAATCAAGCTTTGTTCCAAAATAAAATAAAAAGGGAAAATTTAATTCCATATTATATATTTCCAAAATATTTGAATAAATATAGAAAAAAGATAGAGGAAATAAAGCTTTCCCACAAAATTCTCACCGAAGAAAAAGTCTCTACTCCCCCCTCCTCGATCCTCATGGTAGCTAACCCATTTGAACTAATGGGATTCAATAAATACCCAAATGGGAAACTTGGATACAACTTTAAGGGTTTAATAGATTTGCCATTTTCACGTTTGATTAATGAAAAATGGTGGGATTGTTGTGGAATAAGTGAAGGACTAAGTTTTTTAGAGAAACGATGAATGTTTTAACTTGATTTGTCATCAAATTTGCAATTTTTATGTAGAAGAAAGGTAAAAGAAAGTGAGCTCGAAACCATAAAAGGAAATTGCATAAAGTTGGGCATAAGGGAATAACATGATTAGAAGATTTGCCATTTGTTCTTTTAGGATATATATTTTTTAAATTTTTTTATAGTTTTTTGAATTTTTATGCTTTTATTTGAACAATTCCAATTTGTTTGTTAACAACTTTACATGGTGATAGTAAATTGCACACAAAACAGGGTTTAATTTAGTTGCTTTCCCAACTATTCTTAATTCGTGGCATCTAATAATTACAAAATCCATAGTATCTACAAACCATTCTCTTATTCTAAAAGTATGTTATCGATATGTCAACAATAAAAATAAAAATAAAAATAAAACAATGATTAGACTAATCTAAGGCAGAAAACAGAGGCATCTCCTAATCTTGAAATATTTAGGGAAGGTTCACCAACTTTAATCTTGAAAGGATTGCTGAGGTGTTTGAATTAGAGGCAAAATCACATAAACAAGGAATTTATTCAGCAATCACAAAATTACACCAAATAAAATACCCTTCAATGCTTCTATTCAGGCTGTGAACGATCCAATCTAATAAATTTATATGACTGAAACTTTTGGTACCTTGAAGCATGTCCAGTGTACAAAATTGTCAGAGTCAAAAAGAGAATCATGTGAAAATTTGTAAATTCAGATTTTGTGCACCAATTTAGGTATTTGCAACTCCTCGTAATCATCTACAACAACCTGATTCTAAAATTTCAAGTTGGTCAATATCCTTCTTCGTTACCATTTATCAAAATAATTTTGTTCAAAAAAATAAAAGTGATTAGTCCATAGTACCTCATATCTGTCACTACAATAAGTGTACTCAACATGTAATTGCTTAGATTCCCTAGGGCAAGGATCGTAGAAGCCCATAATGCCTGACTTCTTTACACCACCATGAAACTGTGTCAATACAAAAAATAAGTTTTGGTAATGGGATCTATCAACTACTAGATTTTCAGATGCATATGAAGCCAATAAACAAACTAAAATGTATCCATAGTCAAATTATCCAATTGGCTTCTGTATTTACAAAATACATGTTTCAAGAGTCTTAAAATTGAAAGAACCCATGTTGGATGGTTTTTGGTGCACAACTTCCATAGCTTATTCAGTGGGAATTTTGTCTTCCAAATTTCTTGAGTTATTGGCTAATTAAACATAAGGCATTATCACAATAAACCAAATGACATACATTATCATATAGTCAAAGAAACAAGCTTTAAGTTTCCCTAAATTGTTAACGAGGAAATTTAGAGATAATGTTACATCCAACACTTGTAAGACTAATTCATTGTTTGCTTCTCTCAGCTCATCTCCTTTCTTCAAAGCTTTACGATTTTCATAAATTGCATTAGTAATAACAAGTCCACCTGTTTCTTGTTGCTTATTTCTTTTTCTGTTGGCCACATTTTCTAACAACTATTGAGCTTTTGCAACTGCATTCCTTGCCTCTCGGACCTTTATACACACCAAGTAAAAATATATTCTTAAAATTATTTGAACACAACTTATTTGCTTATAAAAAAGTATGCAACACCAATATTTAATCTCAAAATTGTTATATGCACCACCTTCCTGCCAAAACATATAGGAATTCAATCATGGCTTTGAAAATTATGGTGAAAGACAACGTGGATTATATCTCAACTTTCATTTATATGAGAAATACTATGACCAACTACATAAGCATATAACTAGAAATAAGTTACATAGTAAGTATACAACAAAAGAAGATTTCAAGTATCTAGAAGAAAGTAATAAGAGGCCAAAAGGTAATAAAATTAGGAATCCTAATGCATTCGCATAAAAATACCTCGGTGGCAGTCCTTTCTATATTTTTTAAGTTCTTCTGCTTTTCCCTCTTAAGGTAATATGGTTTAAAAACAAATTTCTGATGTGTACATATAATGATAGTCATTTATGTAAAAACAAATAAAATTACAAAAGACAAAAGCAAGAAAATTTAGAGACATAACTAGTTTATCCTCTGTAGATGATATTTAGCTTGAATTGGGTACAAAATAACTTCTAAAATAATAGTTCTTATACAAGAACTAAGAGTATATCCATGCACCTAATATCTAAATAACTTATTCAATTTATCCAAAAGGAAATGGAATAAAGAACACCATTCAAACTGCATAAGCGATTGGCCTAAACTGTAAGGAGTAATAGAAGTGGTTACCTTGAGTAGAAAGTAAATTGATGTTGGAATTACAAATGCCCCAGTAGCTAACACATAGTTAAAGTGCCTGGAAAGCAAAATCTGCACATAACAACATAAGCAACAAATTAAAATGCAAGACTTTTAATCACTACGAGAGATTAATCTTTATTAAAAAAATCCCAACAATAAAAACTAAATTTCTAAAGTTCTTCCTTGCAGTAAGTCTACAATTTCTTTTACTTAAACCATGCTTAGATACAACATTTGATTAACAATTAATATGCTTCAATACATGAATATAAAAGTTCATCCATATACACATTTGTGTCTAACCCATGGCATATTATATCATAACAACATATATATTTTCCTAATGATATATTACTCAAGTGTACACCATTTGATTCTAATTCACCCAGTAGAAAATTAAGTCATATACACTTGCAATTACATATTTTAATTTCTACTACATATTGACAACCGGACTTATAATTTCTATTACACATCGACAGCCAGACAAAATTTTCTAAACGATAATATCATAAAGTTACATAACATACTTGCTGGTTCAATTTTAAAGCGTTTCAGTTTTGAGAATTGAAAATAATGCAAAGATAGACAATTAGATCCCATATGAAATTCTACACAAGCACAAATCTCAATTTCGAACCAATCCTTGTTAAACTTCACACTGGAAGAAAAGTACTACACATCAAAGTGTCAAATGAAAAAAATAATATCTATGATTTTTAAAAAAAAAGGTAATTTTATGCTTTAGATAGAAAAAACCTATGAAATATGTAAAATGACATCAATATTCTTATAGGAATAACTAACTTTTGACTTCCACGATGCAACTCAAATTTCTAAAAAATACTCTGGGCAACAAAAGAAAAGATTTAATGACCTTTATGATTTTTGCCTTTTATCATACATATAAAGCATGAACTAACTAGACAAGTATATATAAAACAATAGTGCCAACAAAATGATAACCCTTGGTTGGGTGTAGGAATACAATATTTCGTCATTGCTATAATTACTAATAATTAGGACTTTACCAAATTATGGCATTATAATGTGCAAGACAGAAGTAATTACCCAAATCCCAATTGTATACAACATGCGAATAGTGCTAAAATTCGACACTTTCCTCCCACCACTGATTTCAACCTCAAGAGAAGTGTTGGGGAGAAAACAAAAGTCAATGCAGATTCTTAAGCTTAGCAACCACCATTCTAACTAACTAAACAAAAATAGTTACTCAATTTAAGAAGTAAATTTGAATTCTTCAAAGTGCTACAGCTAAGTGAGAGCATTAAACAACTTGGTATCTTGGTGTATAAAGGGAATGTTAGCAATAATACACTTTTATGGCTTTTTTGTATTCCATTGAAGTATTTGGAATAAGCACATATTTGAAAGCCTAATTACTTTATGCTGCTTTGTTAGTTTGCTTAACAAATACAAATAAGCAAACTGATTATTTAGGTTAGAATTAAGTACATCTCAACAACTTTATTGAGTTTACAAATAAATTAAGCAAAGTGTACATCGACTTCAGGTTGTGTTTCAATTATTTTAGCCCGATTCTTATCGAACGCGTATGATACTTTCTCCTTCTCATATTGGGAAACATCCCCTTTGAATGTCTAATTTTATAAGAACTATTAAACCACTTATCCACTTCCAATGGAATGATAATAGGGGAATTGTTTCTATCTGCTACTAGGACAAATACTCAGTAAGAAAATGACACTTATGCAAAAGATTTTAATATGCATTTGTTGAGTATCGTCCTTATTACAATATTGAATACCACCCAAGCATATCTCATTGTTCAGATCATGCAATATATCATATATGTAAAGCTCATAAGTAAAGGGGAAGAAACATGTCATTCTAAAAGTACACTAGATTTTATCTACACAATACAATAGAAATTCATTATCATCATAAACAACATAAAAGAATAAATACCAACTTGCCTAGCATATCAATCATCACTGTCAATTATACAAGCATACCGCCTATATCTACCTACAATACGAACATGAGATTTTAAGGAACAACAATGAGTATAGCAAGTGGATATCCTAAAAGAATGAGTGACAAACTGCAATTCTTAAGGTGAATGGAATTATTAAAAATAAATGCAACTAGGATCATGCTGGAAAAAAGTAATAAACAAGAATACGAGGCATTAGGGAAAATAAGTGGAAAAGGTGGACTAAGAAAGGCAAGAGTACTAATGATATGGTATCATTAGAATATTCAAAAGGACCATCCATTTGTCCTTATCCCCATAGGAGGTTGAAACAATAATATTGATAAATGATAATCAGCATCAATGTGCCTACCAATTATAGCTCTAAATTTTATAAGCTTTTTGACAAATTTCATAGTTGATCTCTATTCAAAGTCAAGTTCTAATGCATAAACAAACATAAGACACTAATATTTCACTAGAAAATTCTGGATGCTTATTGACTATTTTGAGTTAAGAGCGTAAAAAAATGTAGCTTTAAGGGTCTACCCTAGTCCAGGAACAAGAGAATCTAAGTATAAAAACTATACAAAAAGTCTTTTGGGTATCAAGGGTATCTTCTAGCCTATTATAATTTATATAAAATTTGATATTTTCTGAAAGGAAGCTACACTGGTATTTTCTTTTTTTTTTAGTTATTCTACAATAAATTTGGTAAAAAAATAGTGAACATTGACTCACATTCACATCTCCACCAGCAAACATATTATCTTATTTCATTTTCCATCCAACCATAATATATGACTCTGGACCTTGCACTATCTGTAAAAGTGATGAAGACCAAAAACCAATTGATTAATAATAGAGCCCCAAACATATCAGCTAAGATTAAGAGTTAGCCTTTCACAATTTCCCGGTGAAGAATGATAATCCAACTTAAATTAAAAATAAAAAAGGCATACATTTCCACTTGCTTTATCGAAGAGTTGATGAGTTCAGGAATTTAAAAGATTAATTGAACCATCATGTAGAGACTTTGAAATGGCCATTATGGCAGTTAAGTGTAATGATAACTGGTTAGGAAAAAAAAGAGGAGAGAATGAGGATACAAAGTAAAAACTACTACATAGTAAACAAATAGAGTTAAACCCTAAATGCCTACCGTGTTGTCTGCACCCCAATAATACTACGTAAGGCAATTGATCCCATAAGTTCTATGGAAGAAGTTGAAGAAATTGCATGCCTAAATACAGCTGAGGCAACCCTACCACTGAAATTTCCTTTGACTCCCAAATTTCCACCAATTGTAAGAGTATTATGTTTTGATAATTAAGAATGAACTTAACTAGTCATAACCATTCCAAAGTTTAAAGAAAAACAATTCAACACGCTATATTAATGTAATGCAATTATAAAGAAACATGAACTAACAAGCATTCAACTAAATCAATCAAATTAAGAACACAAAAAAATGGAGGCAATACCCTCCCATAATGCCATCACCATTTAGATATTGAGGCAGTGATAAATTAGCCAAAATTGTACCCGTAGGCAAAAGAAAATGAGTCGACATCTCTTTTTGTTCCTCCATGCGTCTTAACTTTTCGAGTTGTTCTTTTAACTCTTCCACTTTATTCAACTTTAGGCCAAGCTCTAATCTAGAATTCAAACCTTCCATACCATAAATATCGTATATTTGCCTCTTGTTCTCATCAGATAATATCTTATATGCTTCACATATCCTTTGGAAATTCTCCGTAGCAGTTTTTTTCATCTAAACCAAATTTTTTTAAAGAAACATTAATCTCGACTTGAAAAAGTACTAAAACTTTTGTTGGATGAGGAAAACTTACATGTGGAGCTTGATATTTGTGGTGATAAACTTGAGCCCATTGTCGATAACTCTATGAACTTCTTTATCGGAGGCATCTGGAGATAAGTGTAACAATGCATATAGTTTTCTGTTTGAAGGTCCGCTAGCTTCATCTTACTTCATTTTTTTTTTCTTCAATTTTGGAAGTAGTTAATAAAAGTTGGAATCTATTCTATGTTACGTAAATAATTTTTTTAGAGAAAAAATAATTTTTTTTCATTTTTGTTCAAGATTAAACATGCCATTAGCCACTAAACAATAGAAAATTTTTGTTTTGATCACTTAATTAAAAAATTACAATTTGATCCCTAATATTTTGAAAATTGTTTCTTTTGTCATTTTAGATTTTTTTTTCATTTAGTGGGCAATTACTTTTTTAAAGAATAGATAATGGATATTTCTATATTAATAATACAAGAAAAATTGGAGGATAAAAATAATTTTTGATAATTTTCTCTCACTTTATTTATTTTTAAAATTTTATCTACTTTTATTTAATTTTTAGAAAATTTAAAAATTTTAAACAACTTTCAATTTTTATCAATTTATATATAATTAGAAATATGCTAATAGTTGACTGACTATTTATACAGTTTACCCTATTTTTATTATTATTGTATTTTAAACTTCTACTTTTTTTTCAAGGATTTAGTCTATTGATTTTTGGAGTTAAAAATTCAGGTTCATTGTTACTATTATTAAAATTCTTCTATTAGACTCATTCTTGTGACATTTTGAAATTTAAAAAATTCAACTGGTAGTCATGTAATAATAAAATTACATTGAAAATCTTGATTCATATTTTTTAGAAAATATATAATTAAAAAAATTTGGCATAAGCATTTTATTGAAATGATACTTATTTAATAAATTTTCATGTAGTGGGCAAGTTACTTCACTACATATAGAAACCGGGAGAGGTTAATGCATGAAAAAAAATCAACTTCTAGGCATCCAATTGTCAAACTGAAAAAGGTTTCTAGAAATTTGAAAATCCATATCTCTTTTGAAAATTGTAGCTTTGTTAGTACTCTTTTTGGTAAAGTTTTTTTTTTTGTATTTTTATTGTTGAGGAAATTTTTGAGCAATGTCAAGGAGCAATAGCAACTGGTGTCTAACATTGTTCAACTCAAAAACTTACCATGTTTTAGTTGGCCAAAAAAATCTTTAAGCTTTAATTCTAGTTGACACTTTAGAAGATTGTAAGTCCATCATTGGTATCCAAACAACATATAGCAACATTTCTTAGAGATTGGTTTGGATTTGGATTAAGGAATCAACTTCCCAACTTTGTTGACATTGGATCAAATTGGAAAATACTTGAAAGTATATCCTGAATATTCAAACTTATCTTGAGCTCATTAGAGATATTTTTTATGTTTATTATCTTGATGGTTCCTTGAGAAGATTTATTGTAATTTATATAGTATGTTAGCAAGCCTCGATTCCTTACAAATGGAGGAGACTTGTATAGGTGATGTACTGATTTGAGACACTTAATCTTGTCCATTGAGGAACATTTTTTGTGAGTTCATTGAGTACAAAATTAAGTTTTCAGGGGAAAACTTAGTGGAGAGTCATCTATATCTTAGGTACAAAAGTAATTAATCTAATCTGGTAAGTGTTAGAGGTTAAAATCACTTACTTTATGCGTTGCTAAGATAGTGGATTGTTTCGCTAGGAAAGGCCCGGTAGATGTAGGAAAACTGAACTACGCAAACATAGTGAGTCATTTGTTTACTTTCCTTGGTTATAATCAATGCCTGAAGCAGTTGACTCTAGTCTTTAGCACTACTTTCAGCACTGCTGGTGTTTTTCTTACAAATATCATATTAGAAATTTCATTTGGTATTATAGCCTCTCACTAAACACATCTAGTGAATTTTTTGGGTTTGATATTTGCTTGCAATGGAAGGTTTATCAATGGCACCCCGCCTATGCTCAATGATGCTAATTATGCTTACTAGAAGACGAGAATGATGACTTTTATCAAGCCAATTGATGAGTAAGATTGTAGATCGACTCTTCTTGGATGGAAGCATCCATTCATTAAAGTTGATGGAGTCAAGACACCAAATTTAGAATTAACTTAGACTGCTGAAGTGGAGAAGCTTATCTACTAAAGTCTAGGTGGAAAGCAAGATGACCAAGTAAACTTTTCTTTGTGGTTTGAAGTTGGCCGCCTAAGAGGGAAACATTACCACACAAGTGATGAGTAGGTTGTTAAGGACGATTTTTCTTCACGTTTGCTTCCACTTTATTTTTTTCTAAAAGATATCTCCAAGCTCCCTCACAACCCTAACAACCACCATATGCACAATTAGTTTGGAAATAGACACAATAATACAAACTTAAGATAAAATTGAACTTGAACGAAAAAAATTAAACACAACTTTTATACCTAAAATAATTAAATTATAAAAGAAGAGATTCCAATTCTACATAAAACAAGAGTAAAATAAATTTATTTTATCGGGTTATCAATTAACGAGGCCTTAATTGATTAACTTGTCATTGATAAGGGCTCTATTTGGTACAAATTTTTAATGAGGACTTAATTGATTTGTTTTTTTTTTATGAATGGTTTTTTCAACCCTTTGCTTTTTTATGTATAACTTATAATCTTTTTATAATAAATACGTAAATATAATTGCAACACCCCTAACCCGTATCCGTCACTGGAATATGATTACGAGGAATTATCAGACTTATACACTAGCATTTATATAAACCGAGTAAAATATTTGCATTCCAAATAAAAAATTTTCATATTTTACCATAAAGTCCCTAATATGGGCCTACGGGGCCCAATAATGCTTTGGAAGCGGTTCAGGACTAAATCGGCAACTTTGGAAATTTTACCTTGAAGATAGGGGCATACGCTCGTGTGGTCTGGGACATGGTCGTATGGCCAGCCCATGGGGATCCCATGGCCGGGTGGCCAGCCCATGTGGAATTCTGACATGCAATTTCTTAAGTATCAAAGGGGCACACACCCATGTGGCTAGGCCGTGTGGTAAACTGATTTTTCACTATTTTTAAGCCATTTTTCACCATTTTTAAGGATACAGGGGACACGGTCATTTCACACGCCCGTGGAATTACCGTGTGTCACACACGGTCTAGACACACGCTCGTGTGTTTTGCCCGTGTGGACGAAATAAGGCCATTTCCTAGCCCTATTTCTCGCCCAAACTTAACCAATTCCCTGCATGAAAACTTACAAGTATATACCATCCATTTCAACTAATTTCCAATATTCAAACTGATATGTTCCTATTTTCAATCATACTTCTAAACTTACTTTTACATAAAATTTGACAATTTGTATTCATGGATGGTTTTAATTAACTTGATTAACCAAAAACAACTCATGATACAATACCATACCATATCATCATTAAAACATACATTACTAGCCATTCTAATGGCTAGATTACAAACCATCATTTCTAAGTATTACTTGTCCACATTAGTCTATACATGCCATTATATCAAAATAAGTCTAACATTTTTACTAAAATCAAGGGGTAGATAGTGTGATGATAACTCCGACCCGAAATCCAACCTTCACGAGCTTTGAGCACTATAAAACCGAAAAAATAAACCTAGTAAGCATTAATGCTTAGTAAGTTCATATAACCAAAATACACTTACCATTCATGTTCATCAAGTAATTTACACATTAAGTAATATATCCATTAACTTAGTCAATTAGCAAATAAGGCCTATACACAATCATTCAACCAATTGATTAGTTTTTAAAAACACTAAAATGCATAGATGAGCTCATCATGCCATTTCTTTTTATATCACTATGTATATCGTTACCGCTGAATTATTGAATTTCCGATGAACCTTTCCTTTTCCAATTGTACACTTGAAGTGTGTATTCCTTTCCAAGTGCTACACACAAAGTATACCTTTCCTTTTCATATGGTATACGCAAAGTATACCTAACCTTTCCAAGTGTACACACAAAGTGTACATAACCATTCCAAGTTGTACCATTTGGGTACACAAATCCTTTTCAAGTATTACCCTTTCGGGTTAGTTTCCTTTTCATAATGAGATCAAAAGATTATCCTTTCAGAACAACCTTTACTGCAACATATGCAAGATCTCATATTCATGGTAATCACCTGTCCAGTCGGGAATCAATATTCAAACGGATTCATGCATTATTTCATCATTTATATAAGCCACAAATCAATAATTGTTCATTACATGTACTTACCAAATACAAGACATGATGCACATAGTTTAACAATCAATTCAACACATTTACATGCTCAATTTAGTTATACGAACTTACCTTGACAATTGATCGCATCTACTAAACCGAAACTTTTTCTTTCCCTCGATCTTTTTCTTTGTTCGACACTTCTGGATCTATATAAATAAATTTAATCATCAATTCTATGATTTTTACATTCAATCAAGCCCATTTCACATTTTAGGCAAAAGTATCATTTTGCCCCTAAACTTTTAATTAATTCCAATTTCGTCCCTAGGCTCGGAAATTGAAATTCATGCAATTTACTCCTTATTCCAAGCTTATTCAAAATTCCAATATAACTTTTACAGCACATGTATTTCATAAATTTTAGAATTTTTCCAATAATTTCACTACTTTGCAATTTAGTCCCTACACATGTTTTCACTAAAAATCACTTTGTAAAAGTGGTTTATCTATCAATAATCTTTCATTTTCTATCAAAAACTTTCAATTTACAGCAGATTCATCCATAGGTAATTTTCTAAACTTTGGTTTTCTTTTAATTTAATCACTCAAAAAAGAAATTAAGCTTTTCCTATCTCAAAAATATAAAATTACTAAATTTAAATGTTTAAATTAATAATATTTAAATGTTTATAAAAATATAAAAATTACTAAATTTAATCACTTTGTAAAAATTAATAATATTTAAATGTTTAAAATATATATTAAAATTTAAAAATATTTAAAATATTATAAAACTAATAATAAATTTGAAAGGTCATATTTTTAAAATATTTAAATGTTTTATATTATTAAAAATATATTTAATATTTAAAAATAATATTTAAAATTTTAAAATAATTTCAAATATATATATTTAAATTTTAAAAATATATATTATAAAACATTTCAAATACACATTTCAAGCTTTTTAAAATTAATAAGAAAAATAAATAAGAAAAATATAAAATTTAAAAAAAGAAAAAATAGGACAAAAGTTAAAAAAAAAACAAAGTAAAAAAAACAAGCAGGGTGTGTCAGCCATCGAAATCTGGTGGCGCCAATTAAATTAGCTCCTCCAGAAAATAGAAAATTGTTTTTAAAGCCTCCCATTTTCTCAAAAATTATAATATTTCCCTTGTATTTATACAGGTGACGCCATTCTACATAGCTCCACTAAAAAAATAATTTTCTTATCCTAGATGCTGATGTAGCATGTTGGTGGTGCCAAACCATTTGGTTCTACCAACTTTTACTGTAAATTTTAAGTCATTTTGGTGTTTAATTAAAAAAAAATTCTTTTTTGTAATTAATTAAATTTTTTAAATTATTTTTATAAAAAAAAAACCAATGAATGGATGGTTTCTTATCAGGATTGTTGGGCCCATGTTCAAACAACCCCTACCTCCTAGCGCTCAGAGTTAGTGGAGCAATTGTAGGACGTCTAATGTCGTTTAAAGGCTACAATGGTTGAGTGGTTTCCAACCATCTCCATTGCTCGTTCTTGATGGGTTTCGCCCTCTACCTTACTAGTGCTTAGTAACGAAGACCGTTTTAGTTTTATCTTGCTTGGGGCTAGGTTGCTACCTTGTTGAATTCAATCTTTTTATCTTAGTCTTTGCCGTTTGATGTAGGGCATTACTAGACCGTCTATGGTCTCCTTTCCCAAGTCTTCTGTAAGGCTTTTGGTAAAGATCATTTGTGGCCTCTTTCTGTAAGCTGAGTGTGGCTTCGTTTATCTCGACTGTGTGGTGGCCATGCAACCCTTATTTTATTGGAAAATGGAAAAAAAAAAAAAGAGTCAAATAGGCCAAGATATTAGTAATTTGAAGATTATTCAATAACATAAAAACAACTAATTAATAGGCACTTGAGAGGAAACCATCATTTGTCTTATGTACATTAATACGAAATTCTGACATTGTTCTCGTCAAAGGATAAACTTGAATATGGGTTAAAACTAAATCACAAAAACCATATTCCAAAATTAAAAGAATTATTCACCAAAAGACACCCACACCAACTTGATATGGTCACCTGATCATCATAGATAAAGTCACAGAGCTTTAGGGCTACAATTAATTGGTTTCAGTAACTTAATACATGACCCAATAGTATGTAATTCACCAAAACAAAGTTACAAACAACGTTTCACCATTAATTTTTAAAATGAGCATTGAAAAATATGTGGTGATAATCATTGCAAGTCTAAACTAAGCAAGCAAATGTGTATGTTTTTGCGGTGAAAGCTGGATATGGTGAATTAATGGCGGAAATCGAGGACACACACAGGTTAGGTTGGCTGAACAACAAATATAATTAATAATATAAAGACATGTATATATGTCGTCTGCATTATTCCCACATTGATACAAACAAGTCTGAAAACATCATTCTCTGGGAGGACCATCCGAAACTTCAAGGAAATTTCCCAGCAGGCCCCACTTCTCTTTCAAATGTATTCAAATAGATATTTGTGACATAAATAATTAGGGGGGACGCTACTAGTCGAGTTGCTGCATGATCTACTATTCTGCATGTATTGTATGGGCATATTAAACAAATAATAATGATGATGGTAACCAAAATTGTACTCATACAATCATAATTGCTGAAAATATTTCTTCAAGTGTGTTTACTACTTTACTTAAAAGCTAATATTAACATCCAACATTTTATTTTATTAGGATATTCAACATTTAATTTTGAGATTAGTGTTAATTAAAACTTCTATATAAATATCTTGTCAGTCAAAGATATAAAAATAAAATTTAGCTAAATACTATATATATTTTTATAGGCTAAATTCTATATTCATATTTTAAGTTAAAATATTCATTAAGTTAAATTCTATTATTTTTAAAATAATAAAATTAAAATTTTATTTTTTCAATTTTTAAATATAAATACAAAATAAATTATTACAATCTCAAAACTTTAAACACAAAAGGAAAAAATATATACGGAAAGACAAGTTTTAAAACACACAACGACTCCAGCACGGACAAAGCCGCCATAAATTGTTTTACTTTGAGCTTGATCTCTGGTACATTTTGTCAATATTTCATTACGTAGAGACTCTTCCTTTTTCTTGTTTTTGTTGTGAGTTGATTAGCTAGCTTCCATGGGGATTTGCTTGGTAGCATTAGCCAAACTCCACCTCTTAACTCCCGCTCATAGTATAAGTGCTCCTTTACTTGCAGGCTTCATTTGCCCTTTTGTGGTCAAACTTGCCTTCAGATTCAGGATTGTTCGTCGAGTTTACATTGATATGCTTTATGCAACCAGGCTCTTCTTTTTTCAGTTGAGTCAGATAGCTTTCGATGCTGGCGGTGACCGTCAGCCATCTCCGGGCGATGGTGAGCGATGGCAGCGAGCTCTTCGGTTAGTTTCCGAACGAATAACCCATGTGAGAAGATCTCCGGTGGCAGATTCCGACGAGGATAGCTTCCATACTCTCACCGTACTTTCACTTTAAACAGATGTTCATTTAGGCTGAGTGAACATGAGAGTATGAAAATATATCTACCTAGATTTTTCACTTGTTTTCTTTGTATTGTATTTTATTTAATGCCCTAGGAAGAATGATTTTCATGATTCTTCTGCCTTTCCCATGACTTAAATTGTCATGGTTAATGAAATGATATATATGTTAGAAATGTTGTCGGCTTCTGTTGATTTCTTTAAACAGCTCCATTAGTTCTCTTCAGAAAATGGTTAAAACCAGTTGTGACCTGAACTGGATTTTTTACTTTTTGTACTTTTCCTTTTATTGGATGAACCTCTTATAAAGTTAAATAAAGTATCTTTTAATTAATCGACAGTTCCAAATATTCTTTTTTATTGTTAAAACGAAGCCCTAAGTGTATATAAATAAGCATTAGTTAAATTAGTAAACCAAGTTATTTAACAAAGCAGTCATCGTAATGAAATCAAAGCTAAAACCAAAACTTTCCCAAGTTTTACACACACACACACACACACAAAATATATGCATATATAGCCATAAGGTGTACATGGCTTTGCAGATGGTGGTTTTTGGCTACTCTTCTATCTGGTTTGGCATATTCTTTCTACTTAAACTACCTTCAATTTCAGTTTTATTGGTAAAGGTTATAACTTATACGACATATACCGTGGCGTTAGGCCGTTAATATAGCAGATGGGTCAAATAGCTAGCCTTCGATATTGAACCAGCTCTTAGCAGCAACCGCATATGGTAGCAACTAGCAAGCTCTACAGATACTGCGGGATAGTAGCCAATGGGAGGATAGGTGACCAGCATCTGTTGAGACTACTTCTTTTGATGCCTTCACTACGCTTAAACGTCATTTATTAGATGAGCTTCCTCATTCCATACTTTCTTTTCTTGTTTTTCTGATCCTTTGTTATTTTGGTTTATATATAATGTTACCACTTTATTTCTGTAATCTTTTCCTTGGGAGTTTAAAGACTGCTTCCTAGAAATCTAATTTCTAGTATGTTTTGCATCGAGTTCATGAGAAACGTGTTGAATTTTGTGTTTATACGTTGCTAGCCTACTTCTAGTTCTAACCCTTCTCATCCTTTAAATAGGAAGAAAATATATCCTTAAATCGGAAGTAAATATACAGTTAAGTGCGGTCCTTCAAACTTCTACTTTGAATAGTGAAGGTTCAAGTTAAAACTCCAACATTTGCCCCCTTAAACGTGTTCCTTTTATGAGCTTTAGCTCCGTACAACTTTTCTTAAGTATCGAATAACTTCCGCTTTCAGTGGTTTTGTAAATATATCAACAACTTGATTGCAAGAATTCACTTGAAGTAGTTGGTTAAATTCTTTTGCTTTGACATGTTCCCTTATGAAATGAAACCGAATATCAATATGCTTAGACCTTTCATGATGAACCTTATGAAATAGCCTTCTTAACCAAATAGCATGACAAATACAAGAAGTTGCAACAATACATCATGCTTCACAAATTGATAAAGCAACAATAGATTGCTTCTTTGAAGACAAGTGAATGCAATGCCACCAAGGTGGAACATGAACCTGGTAGTGCTATTGCGATCATCATATGGCTTCTGGCCTAGTCTCTATCGCTAGAACCAACAAGTTCTGTAACTTCTTTTGATGAAAATAGTAACCCATAATCAACTATCCCTCTGATGTATTTGAGAATTCGCTTAGCTACCTTTAAGTAAGAAGTCTTTCTATTCTCCATACCTGCTTACTAAACCAACTCCAAAGAGTACACCAAGACGAGTACATGTCAAGTACCTAATACAACCCATTAAATTTATGATAAGTTGCATTCATAGGTTTTTGGTCTCCTTCCTTGGTTAATTTAATGTCAAAATTCACCAATGCGTTTACAACTTGATAATATTTCATTGAAAACTTCTTAGGATCTTATTACCATATTTTGTTGTGAAAAAAAAAAACCTCCTTCATCTTATTGCTCTTTAGTGCCTATGAAGTATGCCATTAAATATGTCATTTCAAACAATTCCCCCAATTAGGGAGATAGCTAATCTTAGTTATCGAAGCAGTTGACTTCACGAGTGGAGATATAGATGTACTCCTTGGAAGAATAATACATTGAATTGGACCTAAATTCAATTAACTCTAAGCCCATTTGTGAATTAATTCACTTGTGACATTCATTGTGTGACTTTCCTAAATCCTGAGTTAGAAAATAATCATGCATAAGTAACTCATGTGCTTTGATATAAGTGGAGGTTTATACTTTAAAGATGATTGAGCTGATAGTCAATATGTTGCGTACATAACTTGTGTATGGCATGATTTTACTAACAACAATGGAATTCATAACTCGATTAAAGAGTTAATGATATCCTCTCATTAGCATTGTGTGGATTGAAAAATAAGGAACATGGTCACGGATTGCTTATTTTCGAACGAACAATTTATCACAGCCTTTAGTTGACAATGATCATATTAAGAAGGCACAATGGTGACGATGAGATAAAATAAAATTGTATTGAGTGAACGAATTTAATTAAAGGAATCAATGATATCATATGAGGGTAACTCATATTATGAGGTCATTAGACGGAACAATTGGATGAATTATTTTCGTAAATAGTATACAATAAATAGTTTTCAATCATGGTACTTCAGATTGACTTAATGATTAAGTAAATTGCGAATTATCAGAATAATACTTGTACGGGCCCAAATTTGTCTAGCCCACCAAAAGACCCAGCAAACACATAAATAAATAAAAAGTCCCAAAGTATAAAAGTCTAAATTATAAAATTGAAACCCATTACACATCAAGCCCAAAAGCAAGCCCAATCAGATGACCTAAACCCTAGCCCAATTAACCCAAACCTAAACAAAACAAAAAACCTAGCTTCAGCCGCTGTACGCCTCTGCCACCGTTGCCCACACGCCATTGCCAACCTCCACGCTTCTTTGACAACCACCTGCAACGCGCAAGCAATACAAACAACAAAGAAACAAACAAAGAGAAAAATGACAAACAAGAAAAAACAAAATGAAGAAAACAAATGAATTGTAATCGGCTGTAAAGGTTGCAATCTCTTCATTGTATTTTTTTGGAGGGAACGCAAGCAAATATAAAAAGAAAACTAAAGATTAAAAGGTGTTCATCGGTTCTTCCTTTTATCTTTTTCTGTTTATTACATTTTTTTCTTACAAATCGGTTTTAAAATAAACTAAAAAGGGAAAGAAGGAGACTCACCTGATTTCCCCACGGTTGCGACGTCGGAGGGTTCTCCGTTGTAGAAATCGAATCCGAAAAAGGGTTAAGCTCTATCTCCTTTCGATTCTTCGGGTTTTGGTGGCCTAGCCTTCAAAGGCGCTTCAAACGGGGGTTAGAATGCCTTTTTTCCGCAACGCCGGCCACTGGCAACGGCGGAGGTAAGGCGGACCACCGAATGGCCCAATCGCCGGAGAAGGGAAGAAAATGAGAGGGTCTGAGTTTCTTTTCAGTATTTTTTTAGGGGTGAGGACTAAAATGGAAATTTTTAAAAAAAAATGGGCTTAAATAAGAAGTGGGAAATGGTGTCGTTTTACACCCAAAGCCCAAGCGCCAAAATGGCGCCGTATCAGGTTATCCAGGCGTGACCCGACCCGTACCCGCATAGGGTCCACGCGTTTTCGCTGAATGGTTTATTTATGCCCGTGGTCCTCCCGATTTTAGGGGCGTTTTAATCCGGTCCAATTTTTTTTATTTATTTTCTTTTATATTTGACCCGTTAATTTTAACTGCTGTTTCATTTTTATGTCTGAATTCCCCCTTTTAATTTTATTTAGATTTTAATTTAGTCCTTTTTATATACTTGCATTCATTTTATTCGAATTTGGACCCTAAAATTTCATTTTATTTGCAATCTAACCCTTTTTCATGTGAATTTAGACTCTTTGATTTTTATTTTAATTATTTTAATTATTTTAAGTTTCACGTATTATTCAGATTAAACTGTTCTAAATTATTTGAGATATTTTATTCTGAATTATTTCATACACCATATTCTTTAAATTGCTTTACCCATTATTTATTTTAAGCTCGTTTTTAGGTATTATTTATTTAAAATTTATTTATTACTTGTTTTAAATTGTTTTATATACCTTATTTTAAACTCTATTTATTTATTTTGAAATGTTTTACTATTATTTACTTTAAGATTTTTTTATACATCATGTATTTCACACTTTTATATGTACATATATTATTATTTTTTTAAAATTATATATATCATTTTTTAAAATTTCTTTTTATTTTTAAAATTCTTTCTTCACTATATTTATTTTAAACCCATTTATTATCACGTTAAATTGTGTCTACATTTTATTTATTCTAATTTGCTTTATCTTTAAATTGCTATACGTTTTTTAATTCATCGGCCTTTATTTATTGATGTTATTATTTAAATGATGAATGTTATGTGATTGTTGTCATTGTATGTACTATGATACATTTACTTGTAATTTCATATTATTTCCATTCATAGCATTCATATATTATTACCTCATGTTTCACATCGCTTTTTTTAGCTATTTTATTCAAATCGCATCGTGAATTAAACCCCAACATATTTATCCAATTTAGATCACTTTAATTTATTTCAAACAAAATAAATGCACATTGTTAAATGTTGTATTCATTATTGTTCAAAAAAAAATTAAGTAAGGCAATATTCCGTGTTTGGAAATCCGAGAAATCGTGCCCTAACGTGCTGGATTTCATTTTTTTCGTTTGACCAAATAGCCGAATATCCTTTAAAACTTTCAATGCATGAACTTTGGAAATCACGAGATGATCTTGATTTCGAGGGTTTAAATTGTTGCATCCTAACGCACTGGATGTGATATTTTATTCCTTCGGAGTAAGAGAATCTTAATGCCTTGTTCGAGAATATTCAAACATTTTCAAATGGGATTGTATTTCAAAATCTTCTCGAATTTTTGACATTAAGACATTAATTAATCAACTAGGTACCAATTTTGGGTGTATCGAGGGTGCTAATTCTTCCTCGCACGTAACCGACTCCCGAACCTGTTTTCTCAAATATTGTAGACCAAAAAACAATAATTGTATTAGTAAATCGAGATATTTTATTAAAACGACCAAATTTCTAGGTGATCCGATCACACCTAAATAAAAAGGATTGATGGCGACTCCATTCTAGTTTTTTCGTTTTCAAAATCAAAGTAGACCCTTTTTACAAAAAAATGGTTTCAACAGCTTGGCGACTCCACTGGGGACAAAATAAGAGAGTCAAGCCACAAGTTGATTAACTTTTGTCTTTTGGTCGAAAATAGAAACTTTGGTTTTAATATACGACCCCTTCATTGCATTTCATCCGTTTTTGTTATGGTTTTCATCATTTTATTCCTATTTTCTTTATTACTTCGAGTTTTTTTATACAAATATCCTCGCATATTACATTGCATGACCGCTTGGTTACACCCTTTTAAGTGGGAGTAAGAAACTACTCCTTCTTGAGGTTTTACTTCTGTGCAGGATAGTGGATCGCTTTCGGGATACATCTGTACCTATGTCTTCGTGAGATTCTTATCTCTGTGCAGCCATAGGGAAATGTGTTCCCCTAAACTGAACTCGGTCTATTTGAGCCTACAATGGGTGAAGATCAAGGAATCTGCTGGTTCAGGTACCCTTACTCTAGAACCGAGCCACATATAATGAGCCCTAAGAGTCAACCCTAGGTAGAACCACACCAAACCCTAGAGGTCACCTGAATAGGTGCTCTGTTTATCATTTATGTTGTTGTACTGATGTGTTTCTTTTAGGATTGTATTGTATTTTCCTCTTGGAGATCTTTTCTTTGTATTTCACCCGTCTCTGTTACGATCCTCATCATTATGGTTTATAATTGTTGTATTGGTTTGAGTTTTGGTATCCTTCTGCACATTACATCGCATGATCGGTCGATTTTACCTTTTTAGGTGGGAGTGAGAAGCTATGCCTTGGTGAGGTTTTCACCTCCGCATGGGCTAGTAGACTACTTCCGGGATACATCCGTACCTATGTCTTCGTGAGATTTTCATCTTCGTATAGCCATAGGGAAATGTATCCCCCTGAATAGAACTCATTCTATATGAGCCTATAATGGGTAAAGATTGAGGAATCTGCTGGTTCAGGTACCCTGTCTTTAGAACCAAACCCCATATAGCGAGTCTTAAGAGCCCACCCTAAGTAGAGCCACTCCGAACCCCTAGTGGTCACACTGATAGGTACTCTATTTTGTTTATTTCTCCTGTGCTAACATGTTTTCTTTTGTTTTGATTGCATTGCATCTTCATCATAGAAAAAAGGTGTTGAGCTACATTCGATTGCTAAATAGAAAAGCTTGTCATGGAGAATGGATTTCTTGATAAAGTGGAATATAATACGGTCGTCCGAATATGGTCCGAGAAAACAACAAGAAAAGGTTGATAGTCCGTGGAGGAATATACGACTATGCTTCGAGGATTCAAGCCAACAATGATTATTCGAGAACCGTCAACTTTCTTAAAGAAACTAACAAGCCTCACGGGGATGAATGAGCAATGGGCCGCAGCCCGGATCAAGCAAAATAAGCTAGTAGAAGTATCCATTGGGAAGTTTCACGAGATTTGATCTTAACTGCCGGATATAAAAAAAGGGATCGATGTCTTAGCCTAGAGTATGAGGATAAAACCGTATAAATATCCATTTTATGTAAAGAGATTTGTTTTGTTCTAATAGAATTAAATCAGAATCAACGCCTCTTTTTGCATTCATGCACTTGCATCACATTACATCACATTACATAGCATTACATGCATCACATTAATTAAAAGAGTTGAAATTCCTTGAAGATGTCAAAGACACGGTAGGAATGATGGGAAATCTAAACATTAACACCGTATCCGAAGAGGGAGATGGGGAAGAGAATTTATTAGGCATCTGCCTTTACATACTTGGAAGTGTTCAGAACAATTGGACTGCGGAAGAGATTCATGTAGTTTTTAGAGTTGATTTAGAGTAATGTTCAAAACACGCTTGTTGCTTTAAGACTAGAAGTAATAAGAATTCTTTTGTGAAATAGGCTTGTGTCCAAAATCTTTATTTCAATAAAATGCATCTTTGCTATCATTTTGAGCAAATACTCTTTTATTCTATACAGACAATTATTCTTAGATTCTTTCGTTCTTTTGGATGTTATCTCAAATATTCTTTTATTCTTCATTCATGATCATACCATACAAATAATCATCCTTAGAATCATTTATTCTTTGGAACCCTCCTTCGTACAAGATATCAATGACATAAGCAATGCTGCTACTGACCCAGAATCTCCTTTTGAGTGAGATATGTGTCTAGAGGGATCTAAGGATTTTAAAGATGACAAAGATTGTAACATATCTTCTGATTTGTTGAGGATGGTAGAACAAGATAAGAAATAGATCCTACCTTACAAAGGGGCAATGGACATTACGAACCTAAAAGAAGAGAAATAGGTGAAGATCGAAGCCTATACCACCACAGAGACAAACCGAGATGTCAAGAGTTCAAATATATTTTTGCATGATCGTATCAAGATATACCTGGGCTACTAAGGCCTGTGGATGCTAAAAAAGGTCCACACGGGTGTCAGAAGGACACATGCTAATGGTTTTATGTTAGCCAAGCTAATCATGAGGTTCGAGTACTGTTGATCCACCATGGAAAGAGATTGTATCAGTTATGCCGTAAATGCCAAACGGAGGAAGACAAGACTTATGTGCCTCCTCCATTTCTTCACAGATTTTCTATATGTGGGGTATGGATATTATGGGGCCGATCTCATCAAAAGATTCTAATCGATACCGATTCATCTTTGGGGTCGTCGATTACTTCACGAAGAGGGTGAAAGTCGCTTCATATGCCAATATTACAAAGTCGACAGTCATCAAAATTTCAAAAAAAAAGGGAGGAGAGATCATGTGCCGATAAGAAATGCCAAAAAAGATCATACCCAACTGCACAATGTCAAAAGTTTGCAGTCTGTTCGAAGAACAGATGCCATTTCACCTCAAAATAAACAATACAGTAGAGGCAGCAAAAAATGTATAAGAATAAAAACAACTAAACAAGGGTCATACAAAAAATGATCGAGACTTGTAAAGATTGGCGTAAAGAAGTGACCATTTACCCTCTATACTTATCAAACGTCAGCCAGGACTTTCGTCAGGGCAACACATTTCTCATTAGTTTATGGAATGGAAGTAGTTTTGCCCATTGAAATCGAGATTCCTTTTCTCTGAGTCTTGTTAGAGGCGAAGTTAGATGAAGCCAGATGGATCCAATTTTGATGTGATCAGTTGAATTTGATCGAAGAAGTGAGGTTGAAAGCTATCCACCATGAGCAAGCGTACCAAAATTAAATAACAAAAAGGTTCACCTCAAAAGGGAGACCTAGTATTGAAAAAGATCTTTCCTATACAAAAAAGACTTCAAAGAAAAGTGTACGCCAAATTGGGAAGGACCTTATGTGGTAAAAAAAGTCTCCTATGGAAGAGCGTCGATACTGACCAAGGTGATGGCAAGAACCTGCCTAATCTTGTGAATACGGATTCAATCAAAAATACTTCACCAAAAAAGAGAAGAAAGAAAAATGAGAGGCCAAGGTGAAAACCCGCAAAGGGCGCCTTGAGACCAAAGGGGATTTGAGTTGAAAACCCGAAAAGGGTGGCTCAAATTTGGATCAAAGTGGGGCATCCAGTAGTCTTGCTACGCTTGAATTAACAATGAAGAAGTATACTACGTCTTGGGGGATTGACAAAGTACTCCGAATCCCCTAAACACAGATTGAGCTCAAAATGGTCCTCAAGAAGTTGGTACAGAGAAGCTCAAGTTGCGATATCTGGGGCACCTAGTTTCCCATTTTACCCATTTTAAATTTTCTATCTTTGATTAACTTATTCTTTTCAAGATACGTCTCAATAAGTTTCCTTTTTAATTGCATTTGCGATCCTTGATTAACTTACTTGCTTCGAGCTATGCTCTTAATTAATTTCCTTTCGATCCATTGTTATGATCTTTTTTAAGTATTTTGCATTGAAATAACGATTAGTGGACTAATAATACTTTCATAAAAGGAGTTTCGCATATTACTTTAGAAGCTTCTAAATAATACAAGAACCTGAAACAGGACTATTGTTTAGAACTCACCAAGCCTAAGGGTTGGAAATATTGGAAAAAGATGATTATCTCTTTGGACCTTTTATTGGTTGAACAAAAAGACAAGACATTTCTTCGGTGATACAACCTCGACAAATAACAAGCAATGTCAACCCAAGTATAAAAATAGATCATTATCGGGAAAAGAAAAATAATACTCTGCATTCATGCAAATATCAGGTATATACATCTGGTCATTACACCTAGGGAATGGTGTAACAGATCAAATTGATTGAAGATGATACAAATCCTATACTTTTAAGTTACAGTAGGATGGATGGAAGAAACCAAATGTTATTCCCCTAAAGATGCAGTGGGAGGTACAAACTTTATATCCCAGAAGGTACAGTGGAAGGGACTTTAAAATTACAGCGGGCCAAGCTTACTGAACAGAATGTGATTGTTTCTTTGGGTTTTCTGTCAAAAACACCAGCCGAACAAAATGGCAGCGTAATACGTCAGTGATAATGCCCTGCTGAACAACAAGCGATGATACCTTAAGCATTTAAAAAATGATCATTCTCATTTCTGCATTCATATATCATTCATAGCACATCTAGTTTGGAACATTTGATTCATTTTCGATCATAGCATCCTAATTATTTGGCATAAGCATATGTACATGAAACCGATTCTACAGATCATGTCCATAGAGAACGGTGTAGCAACATCGGTGAAATCACAAACCTTATCTCCCTGAAGTTGCAGTGGAGCAGGTTGAAATCACAAACCTTATCTCCCTGAAGTTGCAGTGGAGCAGGTTGAAGTTACAAGTCTTATCTCCCTGAAGTTACAGTGGAGTAGACTGAAGATAGCGAATCTTATCTCCCTGAAGTTGCAGTGGGGCAAATTGAAGTTACAAATCACAAACCTTATCTCCCTGAAGTTGCAGTAGAGCAGGTTGAAGTTACAAGTCTTATCTCCCTAAAGTTGCAGTGGAGCAGACTGAAGATAGCGAATCTTATCTCCTTGAATTTGTAGTGGGGCAGATTGAAACTACAAATCACAAACCTTATCTCTCTGAAGTTGCAGTGGAGCAAGTTGAAGTTACAAGTCTTATCTCCCTGAAGTTGCAATGGAGCAGACTGAAGATAGCGAATCTTATCTCCCTAAAGTTACAGTGGAGCAGATTGAAGCTGCAAATCACAAACCTTATCTCCCTGAAGTTGCAGTGGAACAAATTGAAGTTACAAATCACAAATCTTATCTCCTTGAAGTTGCAGTGAAGTGGATTAAAGCGACAAATCCTATACCTCTGAAGTTGCAGTAGGTCAGATTAAATCTACCATAACAAGCCTTATCTCCCTAAAGTTACAGCGGAGCAGACTGAAGATAGCAAATCTTATCTCTCTGAGGTTGCAGTAGAGCAGATTAAAGCTATAAATCCTATACCTTTGAAGTTGCAGTAGGTCGGATCAAATCTACCATGGTGAATCTTATCTCCCTGAAGTTGCGTTGGAGCAGATTGAAGCCACAAATCTTATCTCCCTAAAGTTGCAGTGGAGCATATTGAAGTTATAAACCTTATCTCCCTGAAGTCGCAGTGGAGCAGTGGAGCGAATTAAAGAAATAATTCCTATACCCCTGAAGATGCAGTGGGACAGAATGAGGTTACGCGAGGAGAAGAAGCACCAAAGAGGCTGAGATTCTATAAGACTAGACAAATTTGGCCCTTTTTTAAAGTCTTTGCTTCATTCTCGTTACACGACACTGAGCAAAGAGGGGCAGCTGTACGGGCCCAAATTTGTCCAGCCCACCAGAAGACCCAAACACATAAATAAATGAAAAGTCTCAAAGTATAAAAGTCTAAATTATAAAATTGAAACCCATTACACATCAAGCCCAAAAGCAAGCCCAATTAGATGACCTAAACCCTAACCCAATTAACCCAAACCTAAACAAAACAAAAAACCTAGCTTCAGCCATCATACGCCTCTACCACCGTTGCCCACACGCCATCGCCAGCCTCCACGCTTATTTGACAACCACCTGCAACATGCAAGCAATACAAACAACAGAGAAACAAACAAAGAGAAAAACAAGAAACAAGAAAAAAAAAAAAGGAAGAAAACAAATGAATTGTAATCGGCTATAAAGGCTGCAATCTCTTTATTGTATTTTTTTTAGGGGAACGCAAGCAAATATAAAAAGAAAACTAAAGATTAAAAGGTGTTCATCAGTTCTTCCTTTTATCTTTTTCTGTTTATTATATTTTTCTTACAAATCAACTTTAAAATAAACTAAAAAAGGGAAGGAGGAGACTCACCTGATTTCCCCACGGTTGCGACGCCGGAGGGTCCTCCGTTGTAGAAATCGAACCCAAAAATAGGGTCAAGCTCTATCTCCTTTCGATTCTTTGGGTTTTGGTGGCCTAGCCTTCAAAGGCACTTCAAACGGGGGTTAGAATGCCTTTTTTTCGCAACGCCGGCCACTAGCCACGGCGGAGGTAAGGCGGACCACAAAATGGCCCAATCGCCGGAGAAGGGAAGAAAATGAGAGGGTTTGAGTTTCTTTTCAGTATTTTTCTAGGGGTGAGGGCTGAAATGGAAATTTTAAAAAAGAAAAAATGGGCTTAAATAAGAAGTGGGAAATGGTGTCGTTTTGCACCCAAAGCCCTAGCACCAAAACGGCGTCGTATCAGGCTATCCAGCCATGACTCGACCCGTACCCGCATAGGGTCCGCCCGTTTTCGCTGAATGGTTTATTTATGCCCGTGGTCCCCTCGATTTTAGGGGCGCTTTAATTCGGTCCAATTTCTTTTATTTATTTTCTTTTATATTTGACCCGTTAATTTTAACTCCTTTCTAATTTTGTTCCTCTATTCAAACTGAAATGGCACGTTTATTTGGGGTTTGGGATATTGTTCAGATTAACACCTCAATGTTTCAGCACGTTTCAAATCGGTCTGCTGTTTCATTTTTATGTCTGAATTCCCCCTTTTAATTTTATTTAGATTTTAATTTAGTCCTTTTTATATACTTGCATTCATTTTATTCGAATTTGGACCCTAAAATTTCATTTTATTTGTAATCTAACCCTTTTTCATGTGAATTTGGACTCTTTGATTTTTTATTTTAACTATTTTATTTATTTTAAGTTTCACATATTATTAAGATTAAACTGCTCTAAATTATTTAAGATATATTATTCTAAATTATTTCATACACCATATTCTTTAAATTGCTTTACCCATTATTTATTTTAAGCTCGTTTTAGGTATTATTTATTTAAAATTTATTTATTACTTGTCTTAAATTGTTTTATATACCTTATTTTAAACTCTATTATTTATTTTGAAATGTTTTATTATTATTTACTTTAAGATTTTTTATACATAATGTATTTCACACTTTTATATGTACATATATTATTTATTTTTTAAAAATTATATATATAATCTTTTTAAAATTTTTTATTTTTAAAATTCTTTCTTCACGATATTTATTTTAAACCCATTTATTATCACGTTAAATTGTGTCTACATTTTATTTATTCTAATTAGCTTTATCTTTAAATTGCTATATCGTTTTTTAATTCATTGACCTTTATTTATTGATGTTATTATTTAAATGATAAATGTTGCGTGATTGTTGTCATTGTATGTACTATGATACATTTACTTGTAATTGCATATTATTGCCATTCATAGCATTCATATATTATTACATCGTGTTTTGTATCGCTTTTTTTAGCTATTTCATTCAAATCGCATCGTGAATTAAACCCCAACATATTTATTCAATTTAGATCACTTTATTTTATTTCAAACAAAATAAATGCACATTGTTAAATGTTGTATTCACTATTATTCAAAAAAAAAATTTAAGTAAGGCAATATTCTATGTTTGAAAATCCGAGAAATCGTGCCCTAACGTGCTAGGTTTTGGTTTTTTCGTTTGACCAAATAACCGAATATCCTTTAAAACTTTCAATGCATGAACCTTGGAAATCACAAGACGATCTTGATTTCGAGGGTTTAAATTGTCGCATCCTAACGTACTGGATGTGATATTTTATTCCTTCGGAACAAGAGAATCTTAATACCTAGTTCGAGCATATTCAAACATTTTCAAATGGGATTGTATTTCAAAATCTTTTCGAATTTTCAACATTAATAAATTAATTAATCAACTAGGTACTAATTTTGGGCGTATCGAGGGTGCTAATCCTTCCTCGCACGTAACTGACTCCCGAACCCGTTTTCTCAAATATCTTAGACCAAAAAAAAAATCATTGTTTTAGTAAATCGAGATATTTTATTAAAACGACCAAATTTTTAGGTGATCCAAATACACCTAAATAAAAAGGATTTGTGGCGACTCCATTCTCATTTTTCCATTTTCAAAATCAAATTAGACCCTTTTTCAAAAAAAATGGTTTCGACAATACTTCTGGACATAATTGCGATTACTCGAGTTTAATTGTATATGTTCGATTGGTCACTCCACTAGCTCAACAAAAGCTCGATCAGATTGCATTTGACTCAGAAGAAAATTCTACGACTTTAGAAATAATTTAATTAAGTCGATTTATTCGATGTGGAATTAAATTAGACGGGAATTGTTCAATTAGAGAATTTGATTAAAAAATCTTCTTGAAAAATTAATTTGGAAAATTTCAACGATTTTTGAGAAAATTAATTTTGATCAAGTAAAATTAAATTAATCAAATTAATTAAAATAAATAGGATATTTTTGAAAATTAATTTTCAAGTTATACAATTGGCTTAATAGGTAATTGAACTTGAAAATCGGACCCAAAATCAAAAATTGAACCTGAGAACAAAAAATTAAGACTGAAACCCAAAACTAGTTGAATCGAGCCTCATGAATGAAATTAGGCTGACGGTCCAACCGATGGTTGGATCGGACCGATCGGGTTGTCACTGGCCCAGGACTAAACCGGCCAGCCTATTCGGGAAAAACAGCTATGATTTAGGGTGCCAAGGGAAGTGGCGCCGACGACAACACCATCGTGCACGTTGGTTGCGACGGCAGTGATCCGACAGCAGGTAAATGATTGACGGTGATGGTTCTTCGGCGGTAGAGAAATGGAAAAACTAGACTCGTAGTGGGACTCCACCGAATAACTTAATTTCAAATTAACTTTTTCAAAGGTAATATTATTTTAATAAATTTAATATTTAATTTAATTTAATATTTATTTAGATAGTATTTTGAGATATTAATATTAAATTAATATTTATCTATAGTTAATGGTTTTGGGTTTGAATTTTGTTGCATCCCCAACAGCAAAAGATAGTCAAAACCTAATTATGGTGACTTTTTAATAGTCAGGTGACCATTTATGTAATTTACCCTTATGATCTTTCGTTTTAATTATGGAATTATATTGTTTTATAACTATCAAATTCATTATTAATATTGTCAATAATTTTTAACCTAATAATAAAAATATCATATTGTAAACATAAAAATTTAAATTCGATCCTAAATAATCTCATTCTCTTTTCCTAATTATAAAAAACATCAAACCGTTTAATATAAAAGAGGCATGGTGAGGCGAGGATCTGCCTGCCTAAATAAAGCCCTTACCATCTACTACTATGGGTAACCATATATTCTTTTTTAGTTTTTCCTTACAAGGTTTTACCATTTGATTTGGAGAACTAATATAGGTAGGAAATTTTTTGGATTTTAAAAATATACACCACATTCATGATAATTTCTTAAATACAATTTAAAATTATTTAAATATTTATTATATTAAAACTCAATTAATTTACTTAAACAATTTATATAGCAAATGAAATATAAATCCATATTTTAAAATTCATTTTTCTCAAATGCAAGATCAAAGAATTCCAAAATATGACATAAATAAATAAATAAAATTGATCCATCATATACAAGAGGTAGGACTTTTCACAAACTAAATTCCAAATTAATGTTAATTAAAGACAATTTTTATTACTCATTCAAGTTCTATAAAAATAAGTTATGTATTTTGACTACATTAAAGAAAAAAAAAAGTAAAATCCTTTGGATTTTAACAACATATATGATAAGGAGAGAGAAATGATAAACAAATATAGCTTAACACCTCTCTTACTTATACAATCCAAAGTCTTTTCTTTTTAAATTTTGTATTTAAATTTGTATGATATATAATAATATAGTGCAGGGGTATATAGGGTGTCTCTCCTAAAATTCAAAATCTTTAAATAATGAAAGTAAAATTGTATTTTGATCTCTTTAAAAATAATAAAAATTTGATTTAGTATTTTAAAAATTATAAAATATACGTTATTCAAATGGTGAAATTATATTTTTATTATCGTAAAATTACAATTTAATTTTAATTCTCCTAAACAAAATTTCTGACTTCACCCTTATATAGTGCATAATGTTAATTCACATAATTTTGATTTATTTTTAAACTTTTACAATGACACGTCACACCACGCAGTGCTATTAAGTATGTACTTCTATCCAACACATAATTTATTTTAAAATATAAAATTATATATTTATTTAATACTTTGGCTTTTTCGAAAAATTTGTATTACATTTTATTTAAACACAAATATTTTTATTAAAGTAAGTACTTCATTACCATTTTAGATATCAATAGTTAATTCTGTTAAAAATACAATAAAGAGTTTTTTAATTAAATAAAATATTTAAAATTAATATTCAATTAAAATAAAAGAAAAAAATATCATCCCACAATCTCCTGTTCATTCTCATCTTTCTACAAAAGAACTTTTATAAAATTTTAAAATAAATTCTACTTCAAATTTTTCCAACATAACAATGACAAACTCGAATCAAATGATGTATGAAATACATAAAAGTTATTGCTCAAAAAATTGAAAAATTTTAAAGGGTGAAATATAGTTAACTAAAATATGCCATAAATTTTATACTTTTCATAATTTAAAATTTAATTATTATATTTTTATTTTCAGAAATTTAATTCATCTATCTTTCAGATTTCAAAGTTTAAATCAAGTTGTTAACAAAAAAATGGTTAAATTTATTAATATGATATTGATATTCACTTAGTAACGATATAACTAAAAAAATCATATAATAATAATAATCTTGAATCTAATAAGGATTTGGTTATAAGAATACATGAATTTTGTAGAAGAGAGTGGCGGGTGACCATACATAAGGTTCCACGAGAAGCCAATGCTATAGCTCATATTTTGGCTGGTGTAATGCAAAAATTCCGGTATGATTTTATAAGGTTCAAGGAGATCCCAACAGAAATCATTGAGCAATTTCGAATTGATGGGCAGCTTGTTTGTAGTGAAACTGATTTATTTTATGAATGATTTTTATATTTCTTCACCAAAAAAATAATAATTGAAACTAAATTTTAAAATCTAAAAAGTAAAATGATTAAATTGCTTGAAATAAAAAGTGAAGGGGCTGAATTAATTTCAAATTTGTGAAGAATAGAGGGACTTATAACAAATTTTAACCAATAAATATAGTTTTGCATTGTTTTCAAGATACTATAAATTAATGGAGGCGAGAAGCTACCTTTCTCCGCAGCTCCGCCCCTGGTTGAAACTCTTTACATATTATCTTTATTTCTAAATATGTTCTCTTGAGTCTGACCTTGAGGTCGCTTAAAACCTCCCAACATTTTTGTATTTACAACCAAATAAAGCTTCAAATTTAATGCCAACTTGCAGCTTACCTTCTCTGCTTCCTCCCTTCCTATGATAATCCTACTGCCTTTTATTCTCTTCCATTTCTACATGCTTTGAGCTTACCTTCTCTGTTATATCTACTCTTTTTTCTGTGTTCTTTTTTTTTTTTTTTTGTTAAAAAAGAAAAGAAAATTTGTAAACCACAGCATAGGAAGGCGGAGAAAAGAATGGGTAAGAGCGGGGTGAGAGGAAAAGAGGTGGTTGAACTAATGAGAGTGATGGTAGTGATGGTGGGGGTGGTGCAGGCCACAGCCTTCTATGGGGTTAATCTGAAACATAAGAATAAGGAGCACCGTAACGCTTATGCAACGATGGTGTACATGGGGACGCCCAGAGACTATGAGTTCTACGTGGCAACACGTGTGTTGATCAGATCGTTTATTAGGCTCCAAGTGGACGCTGATCTCATCGCCATTGCCTCCCTTGACGTTCCCCTCCGCTGGCTTCGTGCTCTGCAAGTCTTCCTAACTTTTTGCTTCTTACTTGTCTATTTTTCAACAACATATTTATTTCAAACAGTGTTACTCATTCTAATAAAAAGAAGTTGATTACAGGTTCTGTTTTTGTTGTGTTTCTGTAGAGAAGAAGAAGACGGGGCAAAGGTGGTGAGAGTGGAGAACATTAATAACCCTTACAAGGGTCAACAGAGATTCAAGTTAACACTGAACAAATTATATGCATGGAGTTTAGTGGACTATGACAGAGTTGTGCTGACAATCTCTTCCTCCACAAAACTGATGAGTTGTTCCAATGTGGCCAGTTTTGTGCTGTCTTCATTAACCCCTGCATCTTTCATACTGGCCTCTTTGTGTTGCAGGTAGTAATTTAAATTTTCAACTAAATTCCATAAAAGCAGCTTTGGGTTCTAAAAAGTATTTTATGTGCAGCCATCCTCGGAGGTATTCAAAGACATGATTCATCAACTGGAAACTGGTAAAGCAAACCCTGATGGTGCAGACCAGGGGTTTATTGGTGCCTACTTCCCTGACTTGCTGGACCAGCCAATGTTCTATCCCCACCTAAATGGCACCACCTTAGATGGGCACCACAGACTTCCTATGGGCTATCAAATGGATGCCTCCTATTACTGTGAGTAAAATAGTGATGGTCTAATCTATAATGCTTTGATTTGAGCTACAAATCTAACCTCAAATGATATCTGTGATTTTCATTTTTAATATTATCCAGATCTTAAACTTGGTTGGAGAGTACCATGTAGACCTAACAGTGTGATCACTTTTCCTGGTGCTCCATGGTTGAAGCCATGGTATTGGTGGTCTTGGCCTGTCCTTCCCTTAGGCATTCAATGGCATCAAAATAGTCGCCAAACTCTAGTGTATGATAATATGTAAAACTAGTGAAACACTGATAGATAAATAAAGCCTATATAGCCATCGACCGATTGCTTTGAGTTTCATGATCTTATACGATACAGGTATGCAGCTGAAATGCCCATTGTGATGATCCAATCGGTAATCTTTCTCGGAATCATCACGATGACACGTCTAGCTCGCCCCAGCATCTCCAAGCTGTGTTACCGGAACACAGATAAAAGCTCATCTTTGATGCAAACAGGCCTCAACTATTGTAGCCTATATAGTTCCCTTCGCCATCATTCCTCGTACAATTCATCCATTAGTAGGGTGGACATTGTATTTCCTTGGCTCGGTTGCTCTTTCATCTGTAGCAATTAATTCGTTTTTGCCGGCAGCGGTTCCAATTTTGGTTCCTTTGATAGGGGTTCTGGGGTCACTTTTGGTGATGGCGTGTCCTTGGTACCCCGATGGAGTTACAAGAGCGTTTGCTGTTTTCGGCTATGCATTTTGTTATGCCCCTATTGTTAAGGTTACGGCACGACTTCAGGTCTCACTTGAAAAGAGAACAAATTTTCCCAAAATTGGGTGAAGAATCTTAGGTACACTTGAAAGTTTTGTCTTTATTTTAACCTGAGCGTAGGACCACCAACATTTCCCTATTTGTCCATTATTAAAATTATAAGAATTTATAAGGGCTTTGATTTTCCCACAACAGCCTATATAGCATGCCCATTTTCATGAATCATCAACAAACCCTTGCTCATTACTGATAACTATATCCCATGGCATAATCATATACATAAGCTTTAACAATAAACTAGGATAAAAATATTGAGCATGTCATTTCTTGAAGGATCAATTAACTTAAAAAGTTGAAGGAAAGATACTTTATTTCCCAAAAACTTAGAAAGAATATCTATTAAATAGAAAGAAACATAGTCTGCAACAGGATATTGCCTCACATTATACAACAGTTCTGCTGTGAATTGAGAATCTCTGGGGATCTGCAAGAGTAAAAAGTGTTTGTTAGCTAAGAATATACAAGAAAAATGCTCCATACGTCAAGTCGACAACAGCAAAATACTACTTCAGGCCATCCTACCCCAGAAACATATGGAATTTGGTAAGGCACTAAGAGCCATTACCTTCATCCCAATATTCAGCATATCAACACAATTGATCCATTAGTTGAGTTACTCTATGGTAATCCTAAGGAAACCACTTCCCTATATCATTTTATCTTGCCAAATGACCTTTCACCAGATATTAACACTCAAGGGAAAGAAGCAATAATTTTCATAAATAAAAGACAGGCAGGCTGTCTGCTGAGCAAAAACCAGAATATTGCACATGATAAGAGCACTTACAGCTGGCCAAGATTGGATAAATCAAATTCAGGAGCAAGCTCTTGCACAATATCATTTGGTGGCTGACCGCACTCTTGCATTTTTTGCATCAGGTCAACAATCTTGGTAAAGTTATTAGGATCATTTTCATAAACTCCATTAAGCTCCTTTATCAGCTCATATTGGCGGGAGTAACGTTCATATTCTTCTTTACTCAAATTAGCTTTGTGCTCTTCTAGCCATTGTGGGTATCTTTCTCCAATTTCCTTCATAGGTTCATGAAGAATCTCCTTAGATAAAAGTTGTTGCATCATAGTCTCCACAATTGATTCCATGTCCTGGTCAAACCAAAAGAATAATTATCATTCCTTAGCATATGCTACTAATGAAACCTAAATCCTAAACAAAGTGATAAGACATGCTGGAACTAAAATCAACATACTAGATGATAAAATATGTGTAGTAATGAAAGTATTTCCTTGATTGTTTAAAGCAATATATGTCCATATGCATGTATGTATATGCAAACAACAATCAGTAACTTATAACCCAATTACTCGATGACTCAATAGGCTATAGAACTCAACAATTTGGAAGTTTCAGATGCAAGACAACTAGGACATGTTAACCAATGAAAACTATTTACTTCGACAATATAACACGCCAGGCTTGCCAGCCATGTTTAATTCTAAGAGTGATGAGTGCTAAAACACAAGTACCTCCTCCTTAAAGCGGACCTTTCTCTTAGGGCTTCTCCCACTGCCTCCTATGTTGCAAAAAATGGAAAATTGTTCATACAGCCAAAGCCCTTAGATTGAATCTCATTCTCATGCAGTATGTATCAACAAAAGTTGCCCTTTCCTTTCATGAAATGCTATTAGCCAGACAGGAAGTGGGTTGAGAGGGGGCTGGAGGAGGTTTACTTCAAAGTCCCATGAATTGGAGGTACTTTGAGCAGATATAAAGGACATAACCGTACTCCTATATGATGTAAGTCATATAATGTACATTTCTTATATGCAAAGAAGAAAGTAGATAAGCAAAAGAAAAGTGGCACAAGGCAAGCCAATCTTGTACTGATTATTGTGTAAATTAGAAGTGTTCCTGAGAGAGGAGTATCCCAACATCTAACTTAGTTCCTCCCTCTCCAACAAAATGAAACTGTCTTAATAACCAACTAGCAACAGAAGAACAGTATCCAGAGCTGACGATTAACCTTCAAGCTGATAGATATCACTCAAATAATTGGATAACATTCTAATACATACTAGCAATAGTGAGACTCCAACTTAAGGAATAAGGATTAAGGATTAAGGATGAAGAAGGACACGATTCGCTCACAAATTTTAAAGCTAATGAGCGCAAAATTACAACTACAGCAAAGCCAAACCGAGTCATACAATATCTACTACGCATTCTACAATAAAAACTACAATACCAAAAAATATCTATATAAGATAGATAAACAAAGCCTCAAAAGGAACAAGAAAACAACAGTTAAGCAAATATACCTGAGATCCAGCAAGCTCCTCAAACTGCTTGACCCAATCCTCCATCATTGCATCCTTACCAAAATCATCGGCACCAGGTTTCGACATTGATTCCAGTCCCTTTACAGTCTCTCTGGTCTGTTCTCTGAGTTTATCAAGAGCCTCAGTGACATGGGATTCCTTTAAAACCTTTTGCTTTCCCTTTTTCTTGCTCTTCAAGTCAGGTAAACCCATCCCTAACCCTTGAACCCCACTTGGTAAAGAACCAGATTCTTGCTTCTTTCCTTCACCATCTCCTCCACCTAACCTATTAACCAAATATAAAAGCTAAAAGCTAAATCCAAGATATCTGATGAAATATCTAACTTTTGAGAATAAAGTTAGAATGAGAATTTTTAGCTTAAGGCCAAAATTTTAAACCTAAAACATAAAAAGGGCATTGAGGGGGAGGGAGGAACAAGATAAAACTGTTCATAATATGTATATAAAAATACATGAGAGAAAGAGGATACTTTTGAGGAGGACGGGTGAGGTTGAGATTCTGGAAATCATCCAAAGCACCTGAAAAAAACAATGGATTCAATGTACAAGTTTAAGAAACAGAAAATTAAGGGGGGGAAACACAGAATATAGACATACAAAGATTTTAGACATAGAAACATACTATCAAGAAGTTGGTCTAAATCATCAGAGTGGTCAGCCATTTTTGCTATCAGAAACTTGTAACTTGCTGCTTCTCTATCTCTATATATATAATATAATATATAGGTAAACGTTGAAGTAATAGAATTTGTGTTTTCGTTTCGGCTTTTAGGGAATTTGGGTTGAGCTGAATTGGAATGGAAGAGCAATTAGGCGGTGCAACCGATTTGGGGTTGAGTGAGAGGATCAAGATCCAACGGTTCAGATTGCTTCAAGGGATTGACTCATTTTGACAGGATGATGGCTCAACAGTCATTGGCTGGAATTTTGGGAAAAACCTTACAAGCATAACCTTCCCTAATTGAAATAATTTGTGTAATTAAATATTTTTTTCTGTATTCGTTTAAAATATTACGAATATGGTAATAATTTTATAATTCGATTATTATGATTTGGTATTTTTATGTGATTATGCAAAATATTTGAATATTTTAATAATTTGTATAATTGGTAATCTTTTAATTAATTAAAAAACCATCAACAGAGTTGTGTATAATGTTTTGTGCAATTGAGTAAAGTTCTCTCTTTATTTATATGATTGGAAAATGTTTTGTTTAATTAGTGTTACATAACATTCGTAATAATTTATGTAATTCATTAATATTGTGTAATTAGAAAAACACACAATGTTTTATGTATGAAAATTATAATAATTTGTTTGTGGTTTCAATTTGGGGTTTTTGGTTTAATGTTTAGGGTTCAAATCTTGAACCTTGACTCTCGAACCCAAAGCTTGAACCTTGAACCTCGAACTCTCAACCTTAAGCCTTAACCATGAACCTCGAGTTTAAGATTCAAGGTTCAAGTTCGAGGTCGAGATTTTGGGTTTGAGGTTTGAGTTTAGAGTTTAGAGTTTAAAGTTTAAGGTTCATGATTCATAGCTTAGGGATTTATGTTTTAGATTTGGGATTTAGGTTCAAGGTAAAAAAAAAATATCAAAATTATGTGGTAATAACATGAAAAAAATTGATGAAATGTTACTAAATAATTAAAAATAGACCATGAATGGTGCGGTAAAAGGAGTTTATACAATAATTTCTCTAATTTGTGTAATAATCAACAATTATAAAAGTTGTGATAATATGTGTAATTGAATAATATTTTGTAAAATATATATAATTAAAAAATGTTTTGGGCAATGGGAGCACGGAATAGTTTGAGATAAAAAGTTAAAATAAAGAAATTTGCTAAAGCTTAATTAAATTGTTTATAATAAAAGAAATTTGCTTAGTAATATTATGGATAAGCTATAGCAATAGTTCTCTCTTTTTATGAATTACACAATTAGTAATGCTGACAAAAAATTAATACACTTTGAGATTGAGGATATCTTTCAGGCATTATTTATTTCTTTCTAATACTTTATATCAAGACAACGTTTCCATTTTTCAACAAATGAACAAATGACTGTACAATGTTTGCCTGTTCGGCCTTTTCGTTGCTTTTTAGTCAAAACGAACAAAAACAAAACTAGCTCCTTCAACCATGGGCTGTAACAATACAATATGAAACCTAATAATACAACTAAATAAGCAACTGAATTTCGAAACATAATGAAGAAAGGGGTAAAGGGTCTAACAAGTTTTAGCCTCGCCCAAAAGAAATGATTTTTTTTTTTTTTTTGTTTCCATTTTTAACCGAACCAGCTCAGGTGATTGCTGCCATTTTGATGAAGTGAACTTGGAAGATGCAGTGGGCAGGGAATCATAATTCGACTTGTATTTGGTGTTTGCAGCAACAAAACTTGGATATGTACATCTTGACATTTCTTGGCTCAAAGTTCTACCTCATGTAGTTCATCACCGAAACTACCATTCCTTTGACCCGGCATAATCGAAGATGGAAACATTCCTGTTGCTTCCCCTAATTGTCCGATTTCAGCCTTACTAGGAGTAACTACATTTCCAAAGTTGCTTCCGCTCCATGAGGCTGTTCGTCTTGAGTGAAGTGGAAAACCATTGGCAGTTTTTGTAATATTATCCACGCTAGGAATCTTCTGTATATTCAAGGCAGATTCATAGAACTCATTCGCATTGGATGTCGTAGGGTTATTACTAGTTCCATTTTCTTCTTGTGCATTTTCGGCTATTGCCTCCATCATTTGCTCGTTTGTTGATGCAGGAATGGGAATAAAGAACTTTGCATTTGCTGCCATTGCAGGCTTAACAGAGGGAACAGCAGGTGATTGGAATAAATTTGCTTGGCCACCACCACCTTGGTTGAATGTGTCCACATATCTGTCAAGAATTCATAAACATATAAATATACTCCCTTGGATTCAAGTAACACAACAAAGCCAAATAAGTTCAGCTTCTAAACCACAATTGTTTTCTTAGTTTCACCAATAACAGTGATCTGGGAAATCTTATAGGCTTATGAATTCATAGATGCATATTCACGGTTGTCTAAAACCTTATCGCTTAGCTGGTTATTACCTTTTTCTGGGCAAGAAGCTAGTTATTGTCTAAGTCTAATGAAACTCTAAATTTCTTCCTTATCTTACTTTCAACATTCTTTATCCTGATCCTTCTTCCACCAAGATTGATCCTCATCATCATAACTCAAACATGAGAAATCGTAATGACAAAAGAATAGAATTTATGGAGTACCTTGCTCGAACACCCAGTCGTCCACGAGCTGAGAATTGATTGGAGATGGTAGGAATAGGTGGGACCCCAGAAGCAGGTTCAACTGGGGTTAGATTTTTTAATTCTGGGCTCCCATTCGAAGGAGAGACCTCGCTGTTCAATGTAGAGTTCAAGTTGTAGTCAGACCTTCCATTCTGGAATGCAGCAGTGGTTGGAGGTGGTGCCAAGGCTGGTTCTTCAGCTGGAGGTTCAGCACCTTCCTCAACCCATCTCTTAAGTTTTTCATCATAGTAGAATTTATTCTTTTCACCCAGCTTAGCCTTCAGATAAGAATGCAAAATAAATTAAATAAAAGAATTAGTACATCAATAGTGATAATGCATGCCCATTCAACAGAAAACCAACAAAAACTAGAGATATATTACAAATAATAACAATAAGAAAGAAGGAACTACCTGTTTATCTGAGCGAGGCCTTAAGACTAATCCCACAGTCTTCTGGAGAAGCTGTGAGCCAAAACCAAAACCAAAGCGAGATGCCCCTACCGACCCTGATGCTTTGACTTGTGTAGTGGATGCTTCTGCTTCCTTTGATGAATCAACCTGATCAAATAGAAAATCAACAAGACCTTATTAACTTCATTTAGGGTATGATACACAGCAGTTGGCACCAGATATAGTTCTTCAACCAAAGATATGTGTAAACCTGTCTTGGAGTTCTGCCAAAGTCTGGCTCTGAAACACTTCTATTATGCATTGTCATTTTGCCATCAGCCCCCCTTCCTGCCCAATCACTTATAGGCTCCATTGAAGAAGAGGGCATCAAAGATGACATAGTCATTGTTGATTGGCTAGCAGATACTCTTGGCCCAGTTTGTTGGTGGAACTGATCATTACCTTGAAAATTTCCATTTGATGCTGATGGAGCAGGTGGTGGTAGACTCCCCACAACAAGGTGTGCAGTACTATCAAAAAAATTTAGCAATTTATCAACTAATTTAGCTGGAGCTAAATTTGCAGCATACCCCCCCTGCAAGATGAAAGCAAGCCCAATATGATTAGAGAAAGAATCGATGAGAAGCAAAACTGAGAAGCTAAATATTACCTGTTGATGGATTCTTATCCTATCCTCTAGAGATAAAATTAATTGTTTCCACGTTTCTACCTCAGGCGCTCGTCCAGTTTTCAGAGATTTTAATATGGCTTGACAGTACCTGAACTAGCCCCATCATGTTAACAGAATTGAAGGTAGAGTATGTTCAGAAATCAAAAGCAAAAAGAACATAAATATACTTACTTCAATGAATCTGAAATTTTTCCAACTTCAGCCAGCATGTATGCATATACAAGCTTGTAAGGCTGAAATGGTAGCAGGATGAACTGAGAGTTTCCTAGAACCTTTGAATATTCATATAACTCAGTCCTCTGTGAGAAAAAAACAGAAAAAGTTAAACATAAACAGAAAAGATTTGCACATTTTATTCAAATAAGAAATTACAAAAATTTCATTAGGATGATCATGTACATGCATACACATACATACATGTAGGTTCTATGCATGCATGTATACATAGAGTGAGAGAGATGCTGAGAATGCACAGCAAATTTGTTATTTAGGTTTCAGCCTAATCAACTTCGCTTGAAAGCAGAATCTTTCAATTACTTTTCCCCTAACAGACAAAAACTGTAAATCAATCACAGCCGAAATTCTGGTGCACATGACAAAGTGCTGACACTATGCTTGAAATAATTTTCCAGACTTCCATAAATTACAAAATAATGAGTAAATAATTGAAGGTCAAATAAATTTGAAGAGCACCTGGATAGCTTCTGCACTAGCATAGGTTCGGGGAAACTTCCAGTGATCTGCTCCAAGAAGACACAGTCTAGCACTATCCGAATATGACTCAAAGTTTGCTTCAGCAACTAAATAACAGATGTGCGCTGCAGTTATCTATAAATTAAAATTCTCAAGTAAGACCCATAGTAAACACCAAGTAAATATGCTAGAGAGCACTACTGTGCAGCCAAAAAGGGAGAAATGAAGATAGAGTAAACAATAATGCACCTCACTTCTTTCCCTCCACAGGCAATCTCCAAGATGAATAATTACAAGCTCATCATCTTTGGTTCTGTTAGCAGTGATTACAGCCAAGTTCTCTTCCCAGTCATCGAGCATGCAATTAGCCCCAATCTGCCCACAAAAGATAGCAGGGGAACTTAGCTTCACATGTCAAAAACATTCCTATTAAAATAAATTCAAACATATGGACATCAAATGAGAAGAAAACAAATTATAAAGGCAGCAATAGTTGAATAAAGCTCAAATTCTCCACAAATAAGGTATTCCTCTGCCAAAAGTATCAAATGATCATTCTAGAAAAAGCTACACACAACAGAAGCATCATAAGTATGAAATGCAATCCGTTTAATCAATTACACCATAAAACTGATCAGATCATATTGGTTGTCTTCATAAAGTAGCCCTCTCAATATGCATTTCTCCTTCCTGATAAATAACCTTTACAGCTGAATTTCATGCACCAATATATCACCTGAGTATGCTGTTCAGACACATTCAAGCTATCAATGCTGGTGCCAGTAGAAAAAACTTCTGCTGGTTGCCCAGCAATTAGCAGGCATAATGTCCGTAAAGGAGACCCTGCTACCAGCTGACGAACTGCCATTTGCTTCACGGTATCAATGTAGAACTGCAATGATTCAAAGCCACCACCCAAAAGAAAAGGTAAAGAGATATATTGAAGCTTCAATTGAAATCTGCCTCATACATGAAAATCAGAATAAGTCCCAGGCAATAGCATGAAGCAGAAAACAAACCTGATTACCAAGTTGTGATGCAAGGACAAGTGCAGGTCCCCACAATTGACCTTCTTGTGCACGCTGTAGAGCTTCTTGCTTTCTACCAGAAATCAGTAGATTCTGTACCTCAAAAGCAGTTGCCTAGAACATACATAAAAATTAAATATGATAAAGCAGCCTATAGCAGTAACAAATAACAATAGTAAAATAAAGTTGATGGCATACATGAATTTGCCCTTCAGACGGCAATTGCTGCAAGCAGTGGCTAAGAGTGTCATAAGGTGTGTCCTTCCTCTTTGCAGATGCAAAGAGCTTAGCAACTGCTGATTCTGGAGTATCAGTCTCCTATCAAAGGATACATTCCAATTAGAATGAAATAAAATATAACATGCAAAAGGGGGAAAAAAAGTAGTGAAAAACAAGAGTCTCAATTTACTTTGTTGAAACTGGAAAAAGAAATCTTCAGAAGATAAGTTATTCAGTGAATTCTGAGCTAGAAAGCCTAAGGGAATTGGATTGAATTTTTTTTTAAAAAAAATCACATGACAGGCATCTTTACAAGATATCTTTACAAGCTAAAAACGAAAAATAAATAAAGCGAGAACTGATGGTTAAGAAAGAGAAGTTAAATTACAATCATAGTGTGTACCTTCAATAGAGTGTCAGCACCAAAAGGAGACCGAAGTTTTCCATAATGCTGGTAAGCTATTTTAAGCAATGAGAGAAGAAGCTTCAAAGCTTCACCTTTTCTGTAGTCCATGTCCGGTGATTCACAGCTGGCAATTCTTTCATCAATCCACTTGTTCAACTCTTTACCGCTTACATTTCCACCAACCAACGGACCGGGAAAGGATTGTTGACACAGAGTACGAAAATAATCACAAGCCGTCACTACAGCACCAGAATGACTTGTGTTTCCATTGACAACTTCCAACAAATTGAGAACAGAGATAGAGGCTCCTAAAGAACCCTTCAAACAAACACAATCAGACAACATTAGCATTAGGGGAAACAAGCATTATAGCAAGAGCAATTCCTGTTTGGCATTTAAACTCGATAAGCTTTCCCTGTGCTTCAAAACTGAGCTTTATACCTTCAATAAAGAAAGATATTTTTGTTTTATGGAATTTCAAACATTAGACAACTTCAGAGAATCTATTTTTAATTTCACCAGCCTCTGCCGGACAAAGTAGATCTTCATTATATACATGCACATGCATATACACAAAATTAAGCAGTCTAACCTGGGCACCAAATGATAAGTTCTGCAGAGGACTGGCATCTTTCATTACTATGAGTTTTCCACCAAAACCAAAAGTAACTAGTGCATGTGGAGGACGCCCGGCAGATGATCTCCCTGTGTTAGAAGCATAAGGAAACTGCTGGTCACTCTGAAGCGGCTGCTGGGAAACATTTACAGACTTCTGGCCCCCATAGAAATCATTTGAGAAATGCATTTGCTCATTTTTCTTTATATTTGTTTGATTAAACTGGTGGTTGAATTTCTCACTAGGAATAAAGCTCCTTAACCCGGTAACTCCATTGGCCTCAGCATGAACCTGATTAGCACTATTGAGTGACTGAACTTCCTGCAGAGCATTATGGGATGACTTAAAGTGACTTACAAGGTTGTTCATAGCCATATTCGAACCATACGATGTATCCGGTTGCTGGTTTCCAGCAAAGCTAGAAACTGTGTCAGTTTTGGCAACAGCCCCAGGTTGCCACATATTCAAACTAGGACCATTACAATTACCAAAGGAGTCTCCCCAATTACCATGTCCACCAGGGCTTCCAAGGCTTTGTGACGCATAGCTATCACCTTGCCCATATTCACCATAAACATCATAACTGTTACTTTGAGAATGCCCATCAGTAGAAGCAAATCCATTTTGAATTTGCTGATTACTACCTTGAAACATTGACTGAACAGAAGCATTATAGCTCTCCAGTGACCGCCATTCTTGGGCAATTGTGTCATAATACCAACCAGGGTATTGAGGGTCAAAAATCATATGTTCTGGATACCCATTATTCACTTGTGAAACCTGATTCCAATTTGCCAACCTCTCATGGACACCATTCTCCAAAGTCATCGTAGTCCCAGCAAGAGACTGAACTGTGTGCTGCAAGAAAGAAACCCCTGCTTGCCCACTGCCATCACCACCTGAACTCTCAAATGTCGCTTGAAATTTCCCCTCGTAACCATCCACCTGATACCACTGCCCTGTATTTGTGTCATACTTCCATCCGGGATACATACTCTCCCAGTACTGAATGCTATTATAATCTTGCTCATTTCCATTATCTGCTGTAGAAGCTCCATAAACTTGGCCACCATCGTAATACTGCCCATGACTATTAACCGAATTCTGATCTAACACATACGTTGTCATACTGGCATCAACTTTCCCAGGGAACTCCCCTGGGGAGTTCTCCCCTAAATCATTGAAAAAATCAGAAAATGAACCGAACCCATGCACACCATTCTCGTTAGAATCAGCATAAAACGATTTCCACCCTACTTCCTTAACCCCAGAATCCATAGATCCAATATTCTCAGTTAAATTCAGATCCAATCCAACCTTCGGCTCCGCCCCTTCGTTGCCGTGATTATTCGAATCTATCACCCTAGTGTCAAATCCTAATGAATCATTACCGTCATATCTTGCTTGTGCACTAGCTGGTGTAGGACTTGCATCCACAGGATCTTTTTCCTTTTCATCAGAATTGTCAGACACGCTGCCAAAATCTTCACTGACAGTCAAATTGGCGAAGGCTCTAGCTTCGTCCGAGTCATTACCCTCCGTAAATTTTGAAACGGTGGGGCCTATGTCATCGCCATCATCATTAACCAACTTATCGAAAAAATCTTCATCTGTCGTATCCTCCACATGGAATGGAGGATTCGAAGCCATCGACAAAATCAATTAAAAGAAGATGAAAAAACTAACCGTCTAATAAGCAAAATATTTGCTCCCGAAACTTTCACGTAAATTAATGGGGAAGATCTTTGGAAATCGAGCTGAAACGGTTACGAAAACATCGAGATCCAACCGCTAAATGCCCAAATCAGACGAAATACAGGAACCAAACAAGCAAGATCTAGGGTTTTGACAACTCTGCAATCCTAAAACCATAAAATCAGGTGAAACTTTTTCAATAACAAAAAAAGAATAAGAAATCCAGACAAAAACGCTTTTAAATTGGAAAGAACAAGATAAATCTAATAGAAACAACAAATAGTCAAATCACAATAGAAAATACTTACAGATTCCACCGAAAATTAGCAGAGACAATATGAAAAATTAGAGAGTGATAGAAAGAGAGAGAACGAAAAATCGATTTTGCAGCATCCACCCAACAAAAGAGAGAGAGAGAGAAAAAAAAAATATGAAGAGCGAGAGGCCTTTTTTTCTGGTTGTTTTTGTTATTTTAGTTTTTTAAATTTTTTTCCTTCTTTTTGTGTTTTTTTTTTCCCCTTATTTGTTAATAATTTTACCGCCAGATATTTTAATAAATAAAACTCACTGCGCTCCATTATGGTAATTAATAACTACTCATAATCAACGTCATGTAATTAAAATTTTATAATGGCTCCAATCTACTTTGTGCAAGTAGTAAATGAGATTTTGGCTGACTTAAAAAGTTTTGAAATTTTAAATATCTTTAGATATATTTTAATTTTTTATTTGATAGTAATTTATAGAGTGTAATTGAGATACTAATGTTTGCAATTTACTCGAGTTCAACTTAAAAAATATTTTGTTAGGATCGACCTAATTAAGCAACAAACAAATAAAAAATAGCGGAAGAAATTGAGAAATTGAATACACAAATTTAACAAAAACTCTTCAATTACTATAACGGTAAAAGAACAATTAGTATAAAAAATAGAGATAAAAATTAAACCTAAAAAATAAAAAACCCTCAAAACGTAAACATAAATTAGCCCTAAGCTTAAATATTGAGTCAAAAATTAGTAAACGAACTTAATCGAACTCGAGCTCGAATAGCTCGATTATATCTTGAGCTTAAGAATAAATGTTTGATGAAGCTAAGCTTGAGCTTGAGCTTGGAAGTATTCAAGCTCCATTCATCAATTACACCCCTAGTCATTGGTAATATTAATCTTTCAGGTCATATTGTTTATAATTATATATTTATCAACATTTCTAAAATAAATTACCTAAAAAATTAGTTGAAATATTTTAATTTGTTAAATAAAATTTTAATGATATATTTTTATTAAGGTTAAAATATGTTATAAGTATTTTATTTTCAATAAATTAAGAATTTAGTTTATGTATTTTTATTTTAAGGAATTTAATATTTCTACTTTTCAAATTTAAAAATAAGTCCAATTGTTAAAATTATGTTGTTAAATTCAAGTTTATTACAACATCATTTTTTTATGTACATGACTAGTAAGTAAGCATTTTTCTTTTTAATTTCAGAATGTCACATTAAAAAAAACAAAAAAGTAATAGTATTAACAATTAAACCTGAATCTTGAAATTTAAAAAATGACATTTCAATCTTAGGTTCTTGATTGAAGGAAATTTTTGGATTGTTGGAGTCTTTCGTTGATGTTAAGATTGAGTGGGTCACTCGTTCGAGCAATAGAATGGTTGATAGTCTTTGTAAATTGCTATTAACAAAGGTTGTACATTTCCTTTTAACATGGAGTAGCCGAGCGAAATCTATGAGTTTGTACTTGCTATGCTTGTTAATTTAAGTCAGTGAACTTTGGGCCCATTTTTTATAAAAGAAAAAGTAAATAGATTAAATTTTTCAAAATGAAAATACAAAGGCTAAATTCTAATCTTATATAGAGTTTTTATTTTAATTTTTATTAAAAGTTTTTAGTGTATACGGACAAAAATAATTTAGTATAAATTTTATTTTAAGTCCAACAATAAATAATGTAATTTACCCTTTAATAATTAATGGAGAGTAAAAAATTTCTAAAAATAATGTAATTTCAAAGGTTCATCTTGTTTGAAGGGTGAGATCCTTTTAATTTATATGGTTCCAATAGTGAGGGCCGAAAAGAAGAGGTAAAACGACAATTGATTAGATTTGTCATTGTATTACCTTTGCGAACTCATCTACATTTATTGTCCCTTTGGATAAATATTAAAATTATGGATAAAATTTTAATTTAACAAATTTGATTTTGTATTATATATATAGATATCAAGTTTTTATTTTAATTCACATTTATATATAAAATTTTAATTTTGATTCAATTATATATATTTAATGAATTGAATACATCAATTATTTTATATTGGATAAATATAATTATTTTTATTTGTAATATGTAAACTTAAAAAGATATTATATCAATAGTGTTGTGTGTTATGTATGAAAACTGAATCAAATTAAATTAAAGTGTCATATATAATATTGTACATTGAAACAAAATTCTTGAATAGTATTAAGATTTATTCCTTTCAAGTTTTTATTTTCAAAATAATATTTAATGTATTTGATAGATTTTAAGAAATAAACAAATATTTGAATTTTAAAGGTTAAAATACAAACTTGAGTATTTAATTATTTATATTCAATATATTCTTAATACAAATAAACAATTTATCTATACTATTTATTAAGCTTTTTATTGAGTTGGTGTCACCCATCAACCGAGTCTCAACTCAATTAAGAAAATGTTGGAAAAAAATGGATATTTTAAAAGTTTTGAAGCATATTCTCGTTAGTAAATGTGGAGATTTGAATCATAAAACTATGTTTTTATATTCTACTCCATGAGATATTTACAATGGTATACCATATGCTCAAAATATTTGAGTGATGAATGAGAAATTTATGCTCAAAGTAAGCCACTTGTGAATTATGTGTAGGAAAATAGAAAGCCTAATCCCACATTGATTAAATATCAAGAGTGGAATATACTTATATATGTGAACTAACTTAATAATTATTGAATGATTAAACTAATACTCTTCTTTGTATGCAAAGGTGCAAATTCAAATCCCCTAGCATTAGGGGTGCACCTGTATGAAATGTTTGAATTGATTAAACTTGTGGCTATTTTAGCCCAATCTATATCCTTAATTTTCCTTGCTTCATCCGGGCTTATCTTTTTGGAATCTAAAGGACTTAATGCCTTTAAGTAAGGTTTAAATGTCTCCTTGATGCACAGACACATTTTGGCTCCATCAGTCAAATAGTTCCAAAAATTCTTTCCTTGAATTTATTTTAAAAATCTAACAATCTGATGAGGAAGATACACACTGAATTTTCCAACTTTTTTTAGATATATTTTCCCTGTATATTATTCAATTTATTTTTCGGTGATAGATGAAGGTAAGGCCACTGTTCGTTGATCACTGCAATCATGCTACTGCCATACTCATATTGTTGTTGTATTCTCAGAGACAACCAACCGACATTTCTCCAGCACCAAAGGAGTGGTCGAATCTGTCTTAAGGAGACTGTTTAAACAGGCCTCAACTACCAATATAATATTTCAATTTAATTTTGTTTTCTCTTATCCAGTTATATATGTAAAATTTTATTCTTGTTCAATCTAGTGATTAATATAAATTTATATTATTATTATCATTTTACTAACGCTTGTACAATGAAAATTACTTTAATGCTTTTTCATACTTAAAATAAATTATATTTTTATTCTAAGTTTATATTTTATCAGTGTTAATCATATTTACATTTATTTTAATTTAAAAGTTCGCAACCTACACATATTTTTATTTTCAATAAATTTTTCTACAATAATTTAATTTTAATTATAATCACGTATGATTTATAATTGATTTGTACTACTAAACTCTTTAATAAATAAAAAAGTTAATTGCACATTATATCCATAAACTATGATAGTGATTCTTAATTATCATTTTAATTACACTTTTAAATCATTGAAATTATATTAATTAGGTCCTTATTCGCTAAAATCATTAAATTAGCTGTCAAATGACATATTTGGTATTACGTGACAAAATTTAAAATGAAAACTTGAAGGAAAAAAAAGAAAATTGCAATCTAGATGCTGTAAAAATTTTGATTTTGAGGTTTTTGAAGTTTTTATAGAAACTTTATCGGCTTTTTTACCTACATCATACAAAAATAAAAAATAAATACCAAAATGGTATGCCACCCACTTTATTTACAGAAATGGTCTGTTCTGGGTGGTGGAGAGGCGACACCACCCTCGTTTTTTCAGTCCAATCATTAGCCTGCTAGTAAAAAAAAATTAAGGGTTGAGGGTGCAGGATAGACGACGTTGGTTTATACATATATGAAATACAAATACCCGTATTTTGGGGAGTTTGGGTGGTGCCTGCTTGACAGATGACACTGATTGGGTGGTGTCTTTCTGACAGGCGACACTGATCTGACAATTTGACCGGTCATACAATGTTTCAAGGTTTCACAAGTTATGGAGATTATAACCATGGTTTTAGAGGTTGTAAAGACCCAATATTGTGCTGATTGTAGAAAAAAAGAACAGAAAAATAGAGAAGAGAGGAAGAAGACTGTAAAAAAGAAGAAAGAAGATGAGTTAACTTAGTAGAGAAGATAGAAGACAGAAGAGAAAGAAAAGGCTAAAAAAAGAGAGATAGCAGCAGCTTTGTTTTTTAGGGTTTAATTTTTTTAGAAAATATAGAAAAGGAAGAAATGGCAAGCACCCCATAACCCAATCAATGCTGACTGATGCACCACCCAACCTCTTAAAATATAGGTATTTGTATTTCATACCTGTATAAATCAGTGCCGTTTATCCCAGACCCCCAACCTTGATTTTGGTTTTTACTAGCAAGCTAATGGTTGAGCTAAAAAACGAGGGTGGTGCCACCTCTCCACCACCCTCAATATACCATTTTTGTAAGTAACGGGACGGCATACCATTTTGATATTTTTTTTTTTTTGTATTGTCTAGATAAAAAAGCTAACTTTATCATTCATTATTTATTTTTCAATTTTACTTTATTTTTAGTTTTTTATTTTTGTTTTAAATTTAGTTACATACAATTTAATTAAACTAACCATTTTAATAAAAAACTTAATTAATATAAAATTAATAATTTAAGAATATAATTATAACTCTTAAAATTTAGAAAATAAATTAAAATAAGAATCATATAATAAAATTAACTTATAAATAAATAAATAGTGATAGTGAGAATAATTGGCAAAGAGGTTAATTTAAGATTCTCGCTTTTTTCTAGTTTGCTTGGGCAGCAAAGCCTTAGGCACTGCGATTAAAGTGGCCTGTCGGTTGAATTCCCCAAATCCAAGCCTTAAATCACAAGCCTTATATTATCTATATACCTACATATTAAATGAAGATCTAACTCCTTAAAACGCGTGGCATACACGCATCAAATTTTTAATTCTCATTTGTTTAAATTTGAGATATTTTAATTTCTAATATAATATAATTTTTATATTTTTATAATTTTATTAATTAATTCAAATATTTAATATTATTAATTTTTCAATTAAAATATTACATGGTTATATATAATTTGAAAGCGAATTTTTAAATTCATAAAATTGAGATATTAAATTCTTAAAATTAAAAGTTGGAGGACTAAATTCCAAATATATGAAGTGTAGAGCCTTAGAGTCATAGTTATTTGAATCGATTGAACCGACGAGGGTACCAATTAGGAGAGAGTCATCAGACCGATTGTCCTTTGAACCAGCAGAACCAAGTTAAAGTTCGGTTAAACCAGTTTTTTATTTTTATGTTTTTAATGATTAATTTAATCGAACCATACGAATCAGTGGTCTAATCAATTCGATCATCGCTTTGGTTCTAAAAACTTTGATTAGAATATATTTAATCTTTAAATTTTTAATCTATAATTTAATACAAACAAATAATCAATCCAACGCAAAGCGTGTACGAACCAAACTAATTATATATAACTACTAATAAATTTTGAAGTTTAAATTATTTTGTGAGTATTTACACCATAGTTGAAGAGTTAACCTATATAATTATAATTATATATAAAAGAACTGTCTAAAGGGCGTTTCCTTTTACACGTGTACCATTTTTTTCTCTTGCTTTACATTATAAAAAATATAAATTTTCACATTTAGTTCTTATATAAGGTCTAAATTTTGAGATTTAATCAATATATCTTTAATTTCTAATATAATTTTGTTCCAATATTTTTATAATATTATTAGTTAGACCAAATAGTTAATATAGTTAATTTTTCAATTAAAATGTTACATGATTATATATTGTAGAAGCCCAAATTGCCCGGGCCCGATTATATCAAAACCCAACCAAACCTCTAAACCCGCTAAAACCCTTAACCCATGACCCATTTACATCTACCCAAACCCATTACAAAACCCAAATATTAAACCCAATTCAAAAGCCCATTAAGCCCCTCCCAAAAAAACCTAACCCAAAAAAAAAAAAAAAAACCTAACCCCCCAAAAAAAAACCAAGAAACCCTAACCACCTAGCCACTTTCCCACTTGCCCTATTTTTCCTCCCATTTTTGATATCCATTGTCTACCACCACCACCTACAAAATAGAAAAAGAAATAATAGAAAATCATGCAAAAGATGACTATAAAAAGCCATTCAAAATCATGTAAAGGGGATTTTACAAAGATTGAAAAAGGAGACAAACACAAAAATCCTTCAAATTTTGAACACAAAAGAAACATCAATAAAATGTTGCATTTTTCTTTTTTCCTCTTCTTTCGAATCTTTTTCTTTCTTTTTTTGTGTTGTTTTTTTCTTTCTTTATATATACATATATTGTTAAGAATTTTTTTTACCTTTTCCTACCACTGGGCGGTGGCTTGAATTCAAGTAATGGCCGACGATCGTCGGTGGATCGCCCCCTTGGCGGATTTCCTTTCCTCTCTCTCTCTCTTTTTTCTCCCTTTTTTTTTCTTTCTCTCTTCAAAATGATTTTTTTTGTCAAATTGGCCTTAAAGTATGTAGCGCTTTGCGATTTAGTCCCTCTTGCTATGTTATGTTTTGAGGGAGGATTAATTGTGTTTTGGTCCCCACAGCTTTATACGCGTTCTAATAGGTCCTTTCTCCTTTATATTTTTAAAAAATTAGCCCCAAAGTTTTGATTTTAATCCAATTTTGGTCCTTTTCATTTATTTTTCGTATTCACCTTGGATTTCATATTATTTTACTATTTAATTCACTTTAAATATTAATCATGTTATATATGTAATATTGTTATCACTATTATTTTTATATATTGTTATTATTATATTATATTTAGCTATATATATATTCTTTATGTACGTTTCCTAATATTTTCTTTTATTGTAGATATTATTATTATTATTACATACTTTTATTATATGCCTATATATATATATGTATATTTTTGTACATATTATTATTTTATATTATTATTACCAAATATATCATTTTTCCTATTTTATTATTAGTACATGATTTGTTTTTATTTTGTAAATATCATTATTATTGTTATTCTAATATTCTAGTATTCCATGTTAATATTTTTCATTAATGATATCATTTTTTAAGGTCCTTTATCTATTTTTAATTTCTCACTTTAGGAATATTTTTCTCATGTTTTAATTAATTTCAAAAATAAGGCAATGTACCGATTTAATATTAAGCCATCGATTTCATCGCTATGTTGGGTGAAATTAAATGGCTTGTGTTAAAAACAGGACACCCTTTCTAAAAAAAATCGAAAACTCGAAAATTCTCATTTTTCAATCGGATCACGATTAAATATTATATTGAACTCGTATTTTTGAAAATCAAGTCAACACATGTTTATGAGATACCAATTTTGGGCGTCGCGAGGGTGCTAATACCTTCCTCACGCCAGAATCGACTCCGAACCCCAATTTTTCTCTGGACTTTCATGTAGACCTAAATTTGGCCTTCTTTTTGTTTTAAAATAATTTTATTAGGTGTCCGATCACACCTATAAAAAAGGATCGGTGGCGACTCCCTTTGTTAATAAAATCGAAAGTTGGTTTTCAAATGTTTAATAAATTGCCACAATTAGCGACCAAGTGAAACTAAATTTTTTTTTTACGTCGCTACAGCTGGCGACTCCACTGGGGACGCTTTTTGAGAGTCGAGTCGAATTAAACTCGCGTTGTCAAAATTTTCAAAGTTCCTTGTTCAAATTAACATTTAGTCGTGATCCTCAAATTTTTTGTTTTCAAAAAATCATGCATTTGCATCGTGTTGTATATATTCTAACTTGTTTTATCCGGTTGTTTTTCAGCTTTAAATTTTTGTGATTTTAGTTTTGGTTTAGTTTTTTAAATAAAACGTAAAGGTTTGCAAGTTTCTCCCCACACACCGTGCACGTGCATTTTTGTTACATAACATGAGCTCTATACCCGGGCTCCGTCCCTGTTAAGTGAAAGTAAACGCTACGCCTTCGTGAGTTAACTCGTTCCTCCGCACAGGCTAGTGAATACTTTCGGGTTACATATGACTTATGCTTTCGTGAGTTAACTTGTCCCTCCGCATAGGCATAAGTAAATGTAATCCCTCGAATTGATCTCGTAAGCCTATGATGGGCCATGACCGAGGCTCTGTACTAATTTTAGTAGATAACAGTGCAGACGATTTGAGTACCCATCTAGAACCAAAACCGCATATAGTGAACCATACGAGCCACCCAACTAGAGCCATGCCGAACCTCTGCTCGTTTAGTAGTCACCGAAATAAGTACACGGGAAAAGCACATCTTACCTTCTATTTCTTTTACATTTGTGCTTTCTAAGAAAGGGAATCAAGTCCACTGGACCAAGTAGCTTAATTTGTTAGATTTTCCACAGTTTTTCTCTGTTTATATGTGTTGCGCTAACCAAGGTCGTTTATCTCGTATTTTTATTTTCATCATGCATCGAAGGCATCTTGTTAGGAAGGTGTTGATTAGAGATTGGTTGCCAAAAACGGGTTTCTAATGGAGGAGTCAATTATACGAGTGACCGAAACGTTGTGTAATACTCCTTTGATTAAGGAAATGCCTAAATAGGGGCTATCTTGAAATTAACACCAAATTTTTGCATATTCATTCATGACTGACATTCATTTAACATTCATGCATTCATTCGACATTCATGCATTCATTCATACATTGCATATCCCATACTCGGTCGCTGAAGATAAAATATATAATTCGCAGTTGTAATACCACAAGACTGGAACCACGTCATCCGTATAAAATACGCCGACAAGCTAGAGTAATGGAGGCTGAATTCAATGAGAGAATTGAAAGGATGGAAATGGCTCAAAAGGAATTACAAGAGCAACTGGCCAAATCGCAACAAGAAACGAAAGACCTAATGGTGAGATCTCGAGAGGAATCACTCGAGCAAAGAGATCAGATGGCCAAAATGATGGAGATGATGACAACTTTGGTTAAAGGAAAAGGACCCGTGCAGAACCCCGATGTTATGGAACCTCAGTCAAGAATTCACCACGATCAGGATCCACTCTATCCCCCGGGATTCACTCCACCACTCGATATACAACACAAAGAGGGTATACTCAAGGGAACCCACAGTCTTGGAACAACGACCTATGCCACCGCCCACCCACTAATCTGGGCAAGGAATATTCGTGTCGAACCTGGGGCAAGCCCTGCTGATCCACTAGTTCCAGATCTGGATGACCCAGCAGAGGTAGCCAAGTTGAAATTGGATAATCATGATGTAAAATATAGAAGTCTAGAGGAAAGACTCAAAGCAATAGAAGACACTGAAGTCTTCTCCGCACTAGGTGCCAAAGAACTCAGTTTGGTACCTGATCTAATCTTGCCTCCGAAATTCAAGGCGCCTGATTTTGAAAAGTATGATGGGACAAGGTGCCTAAAAGCACATCTCATCATGCTCTGTCGAAAAATGACCGGTTATGTGAACGAAGATAAGCTACTTATACATTGTTTTCAAGATAGTCTAACAGGGTCAGCTCTTCGGTGGTACACCCAACTCAGTAGAGAAAAGATTCGATCCTGGAAGGACTTGGCATCAGCATTTTGTGAGCAGTACAAGCATGTGTCGGATATGGTGCGAGCCGGATGATCTTGCAAATGATGGAGAAAAGCCATCGAAACCTTGAGACAAGATCTTGCAGAGATGGAGAGACATCTCGCCCAAGTGGAACCCCCACTAACAAAAACGGAGATAACCGTTCTCTTTATCAATACTTTAAATGCACCGTTTTATGACAAATTAGTGGGAAGTGCCACGAAGGATTTCGCGGATATTGTAATATCTGGTGAACTCATAGAGAATGCCGTCAAGAGCGGTAGAATGGAAGGATCAGAAGGCTCAAGAAAAGCAGCACCCGTAAGGAAGAAAGAGCCAGAAGCCCACATGGTGGGAACTGGGAGTCGTTACATTCCCAATTCATATCCTAACCAACCCCGACCTCGAAATTACCCACCTCCGAATTTTCATTATCCTCCTCAAACCCCTTACTACCAAACACCGCCTCTTTACTCTTCTTACCCTGTATACGCCACGAATAACCAAAGACCCGTCACCACATTCCCACAAAACACGGTACCCGCTCAAAGCCAGCCCAGAAATGAACCAAGACCAGCAAGGCCCAATCTCGAGAGACAGCAATTCACCCCTATTCCTGTGTCGTACGGGGAACTGTACCCAAAACTTCTGGAGAAGTAATTAATATCTCTCCATTACATGGCACCCCTTAAACCTCCATACCCGAAATGGTACGATCCAAATGCTAGTTGTGCATACTATGCCGGGAACCAGGGGCACTCTACGGAAAATTGCCTGGCCTTTAAAAGGAGAGTTCAAGGACTTATCGATGCGGGTATTCTGTGATTTGATGGCACAAGCGGTACATCCGGGAACCCATTCCCAAACCACACCGAAAGGAATGTGAGCGCAGTAGGAGAGGAGGACAAACGACAAAGTAAAAGACAGGTTTCTAAATTAAGAACACCTCTGCAGAAAATTTGGAAGGTGCTAGTTGAAATAGGTTCGCTTTGTCATCTTAACAGAGTATTCGAGGGAAGGAATACAAAAGATCCAAGTTTTTGCGAATTCCATAGTATTGAGGGGCACGATATTCAATCCTGCAAAGAGTTCAGGAGATTACTGCAAAATATGATGGACAATAAGGAGATTGGGATTTTTTATAAAGGCGAAGAGGCCAATGAGAAAGAAGTATATACCTCCGACAATCAATCGTCAGGTTGTCCGTATAGCGCCGACCGACCGTTAATAATTTATTATGACGTGAAGAAGGAACCAGTGAAACTAAAAGTGATAATCGAGGTACCATCTCCTTTCCCCTATAAGGACAATAAAGCAGTACCATGGAAATATGACGTTAATATCGTCACACCTGAAGATGAAAAACCCAAAGCCACAACTGAAGACATTGGAGAAGTAGGTCATTTTACCCGTAGTGGGCGTTGTTATTCGAAAGAAGTCGAACCAGTAAAAAAAAATAGTGATTGGAAGCAAAAAGGGAAAGCAGAGATGCACGAAGTCAAGTCGAGCAAGAAATTCCACCCGCAAGAAACCAAAAGCTCGTGAATGAGGAAGAAGCTCAGAATTCTTGAAATTTATCAAGCACAATGAGTATAGTGTGGTGGAACAATTGAGTAAGCACCAAAGACAAATCTCGGTTTATCTCTCTTCATTAAATTCAGAGCCACACCTAATACTTTATTGAAGGTGTTAAATCAAGCTTATGTGGCCAACAACATATCCGTTGAGAAGCTTGATAGGTGGGTAAATAATCTAAATGCAGACAATTTCATCTCTTTTAGTGATAATGAGATACCGCCAAATGGTAGAGGCTCGGTGAAAGTGCTACATATCACGACTTGCTGTAAGGGCTACATAATACCGAACGTACTCATCGATAATGGGTCTGCGTTAAATGTTATGCCATTGGCCACGCTTTCCAGAATACCGATGGATTTTTCCTACTTAAGGCCTTGTCATTCCACGGTAAGGGCATTCGACGGAACGAGGCGCGAAGTCATGGGAGAGATCGAAATCCCTTTAGAAGTGGGCCCTTACATTTATGATGTCGAGTTCCAAGTTATGGACATTACACCCTCTTATAACTGCCTTTTGGAAAGACCCTGGATCCATTCTGCTGGAGCAGTCCCATCATCCCTCCATCAAAAGGTGAAATTTATCATGGACGGTTGTTTGGTCACTGTCGAGGGAGAAGAAGACATTGTCGCATCCGTCTCTGCCGATGCACCGTACTTGGAAGTGAACAAAGACGCATTGGAATGTTCCTTCCGATCCCTTGAATTCGTCAATGTCACTTTTGTTGTTGAGGGAAACAGAATTCCGGTGCCAAAACTGTCGAGAAATACTAGAATGGGTGTCAAATTGACCGTAGGAAGGGGAGCTCGGCGAGAAGAGGTTTAGGAGATATCGCAAGGAATAGTCGTGGCTTTAAAGCCATTGCACCACAGGCCCGATACGGTTTGGGGTTCCACTGACATGCGCCAAAGAAGAAGACAAGGGAAAAAGATCGAAAGAAGGATTGCAAAAACTTTGGGCCGAGAACCGAATGGGAACCAATAGAGTACCCTCCTTTGTCAAAAACATTTACATCTCGGAATGATGTACCCTGGACAAGATGGTCCACGAAACACGCTATGGTTAATTGAAAAGAGTCTTCAAAATGTCAGTATAAATGTTATTGACAAAGGGGCGATCATGCGAGTAAAGATGTCTCAAGGATACGCCTTGTCCCCCGGTTTCATGTTGAACAATTGACCGCCGAGAGCTTCTTGTAGTTTATAAGTCTTCAGAGTAATACTAAACATTAACCTTCTATTGTATCCTTAGATATAATAGAATTCTTTTGTAAGAGCATGCATTCGCTCTTTATCATTCAAATGAATATCAATGAAGATGCATTTTGTCACGTTTTTTCACATTATCGCTAATTTCATAATCATTTTCTCATTTCATAGCCTATATTCACATTTGCCTCATTGCCATGACATGATATTCCTTTTGTTGGTTCCAATACTTGGATGCCCCTCTATAGTTTCCTTTTCCATTCAACTTTCAGGTGCTCAAATATTGACGACATGAATAAACCCGTTATGAATCTTGAAATTGATTTTGAGAAGGCTGTTTGCTTAGGAGAATTTAAAGCCGAAGAAAATGCTGAAGATTACGTCTCGTCTCCTGAATTGTTAAGAATGGTGGAACAAGAGGATAAATATATTTTCCCTCATGAAGAATCTGTGGAAACAATAAACTTGGGCACTGAAGAAAGGAAACAAGAAGTGAAGATTGAGACTTCTATTTTAGAGAGCACTAGGCATAATTTGATCGCTTTGCTCCGCGAGTACAAAGATGTTTTCGCATGGTCATACCAGGATATGCCAAGGCTAGATGAAGATTTAGTGGTCCACAAGCTCCCATTAAAGCCAGAATGCAAGCCTATCCAGCAAAAATTAAGACGGATGAGACCCGAAATGCTGTTGAAAATAAAAGAGGAAGTCAAGAAGCAATTTGAGGCTGGCTTCCTACAAGCCTCCAAATATCCAGAATGGGTGGCTAATATAGTCTCGGTACCAAAGAAAGATGGCAAAGTACGAATGTGCGTGGATTACCGTGACCTGAATCGAGCAAGCCCAAAAGATAATTTTCCCTTGCCACATATTGATACGTTGGTGGACAACACAGCAAAACATTCATTATTTTCTTTCATGGATGGATTCTCGGGGTATAATCAGATCAAGATGGCCCCTGTGGATATGGAGAAAACTACTTTCATAACAATGTGGGGAACGTTCTGCTACAAGGTGATGCCATCGGGTTAAAGAATGCTGGGGCAACATATCAGAGGGCTATGGTGACGTTATTCTATGACATGATGCATAAAGAAATAAAGGTCTACGTCGACGATATGATTGCTAAATCCCGAGGGGAAGAAGAGCATGTAGTGAATCTCAAGAAGTTGTTCGACAGGCTGAGAAAGTTCCAGTTAAAGCTCAATCCAGCCAAATGTACGTTTGGGGCTACCTCGGGGAAGTTGCTAGGCTTCATTGTCAGTGAAAGAGGTATCGAGGTTGATCCAGATAAAATAAAAGCCATTCAAGAGTTACCATCTCCACGCACGCAAAAGGAAGTTAGAGGATTTTAGGAGATTAAATTACATCGCCTGATTTATCGCTTCGACTTACCAACCAATGCGACCCAATCTTTCGACTTCTTCGAAAACATAACCCTGGAGAATGGAATGAGGAATGCCAGGTGGCCTTTGATAAAATAAAGCAATATTTGTCTAGTCCTCTAGTGCTAGTACCACCGACTCCGGGAAGACCATTGATATTGTATTTAACTGTGTTTGAAAATTCAATGGGTTGCGTACTGGGGCAACACGACGAGTCGAAAGAAAGAAAAGGCGATCTACGACCTCGGTAAAAGTTCATCAATATGAGGCAAAGTATTCGTCCATTAAAAAATACTGTTGCGCTCTAGTTTGGGTAGCTCGGAGACTCAGACAATATATGTTGTATCATACGACATGGCTAATTTCAAAGCTAGACCCAATAAAATACATGATGGAATCACCGGCACTCTCAGGAAGAATGGCACAATGGCAGATCCTCCTATCAGAATATGACATTGCCTATGTAAGTCGAAGTCGATAAAAGGGAGCGCAATAGTGATTTCTTAGCGATCGGAACGACGGAGAATATGAGCCCTTGAAATTTGATTTCCCAGACGAAGACTTAATGTGCATCACGAAATGGAATCCGAGTCATCAAAAGAGAAGTCATGGAAGATGTGCTTTGATGGTGCGTCAAATGCTTTAGGGTATGGAATTAGAGCAATCTCGGTATCACCAGACGGAATCATTATCCGTTCATCGCAAGACTGAATTTCTTCCGTACCAATAACATAGCGAATATGAGCTCAGATCATGGGACTTCGTGCGACTATTGAACGAAACATCGAAATCTTAGAGGTGTACGGGACTCAAATTTCTAGTGGTTTACCAAATCCGTGGAGAGTGAGAAGTGAGGACCCAAAATTGATTAAGTACAAGAATTTAGTAGTGAATTGATCAAAGAATTCAAAGAAATAACTTTTCATTACTTCTGCGAGAAGAAAACCAATTGGTCGATGCCACGCCACCTTGGCTTCAATGTTCAAAGCAAGTAAAGAAGCAGAAATAATGCCCCTCAAAATGAGCATATACGAGGTCCCTGCACACTGTTGTAGCATTGAGAAAGAGGTAGACGGACGACCATGGTTCCATGATATCTTAGAATATATCAAGAATCAAAGCTATCCCGAACAAGCGAATGACAACGACAAAAGAACAATCAGAAGAATGGCAGCGGGATTTGTTCTTGATGGGGATATCCTGTATAAAAGAGGAAAAGATCAAGTACTTTTGAGATGCGTGGATGATGTTGAAGTCGAAAGATACTTGAAGATGTCCATGAGGAATCAGGGACACATGCCAATGGTTTCAGTATGGCGAGAAAGACTATGAGACTTGGTTACTACTGGTTGACGATGGAAAGCGACTGCATTAGTTTTGCCAGAAAATGCTACAAATGTCAAATCTACGGCGATAAAATTCATGTAGCCCATTCGCCCCTTCACGTCATGACTTCTCTGTGGCATTTTTCTATGTGGGGCATGGATGTCATAGGGCCTATTTTCCCGAAAGCTTCTAATGGACATCGATTCATTTTTGTGGTCATTGATTACTTCACAAAATGGATAGAAGCCGCTTCGTTTGCCAATGTGACCAAGATCGCAGCTTGCGTGTTTTTGAAGAAGGAAATCATTTGTCGATATGGTTTGCCTGAAAGAATCATTTCAGATAACGCCATGAATCTGAATAACAAGATGATGAAGGAAGTATGCGAGCAATTCCAAATAAAGCATCATAACTCCTCGCCCTATTGTCCAAGGATGAACGGGGCTGTTGAAGCAGCCAATAAAAATATTAAGAGGATCATTGGGAAAATGACTGAGACGTTTAAAGATTGGCACGAGAAGCTTCCATTTGCTTTGTTTGCATATCGCACATTTGTACGAACATCTACGGGAGCAACTCCTTTCTCTCTGGTTTATGGAATGGAAGCTGTGCTACCTATCGAGGTTGAGATCCCTTCTCTACGAGTCTTAATAGAATTGAAGTTAGAAGAAGCAGAATGGGTACAAGCTCAATATGATCAGCTGAACCTCATTGAAGAAAAACGTCTCAGGGCAATTTGTCACGGGTAGATGTACCAAAAAAGAATGATCGCAGCCCATGACAAGAAGGTACGACCAAGAAAATTCCATGAAGGAGAACTCGTGCTGAGAAAAATTCTCCCAATATAAAAAGATCTGCAAGGGAAATGGGCACCAAACTGGGAGGGACCGTACATCGTAAAGAAGGCATTCTCAGGAGGAGCTTTGATCCTTACCAAGATGGATGGGAAAGAGTTGTCGAATCCAGTGAACTCAGATGCTGTGAAGAAATATTATGCTTAAGATGAAAACCCGAAAAGGGCATCTTAAAAAAAAAAAAAGGGATCAAGGTGAAAACCCGAAAAGGGCGTCTTGATTAGTACAAAAAGATTAGGATGAAAACCCAAAAGGGCGTCCTAATGAAACAAACTTGGCTGTCGAACGATAGGTCAAGCAGTGAGGCTACAGTATTTGAAGCATTTCTGAAAGCTCGAAATCTTCTACGCAAGAAGCCGCGCTCGAAAAGATTTTTGATTGAGGAACGAGGAAGAGTTCGTGTGTTGAATATCTAGAGCATTTGTATCCATTGAATACGATCCTTTCTTTCTTTTTGACATTTTTTACTCTCATTGTTTAACTTGTTTTGTTTGCCACATTTGAAATAGATGAATATGAAATATCATTTTTGTCCCTATCTGACCTTTTTCATGCATCTCATTATGTGTTTATTTACATGATAAATGGTGAAATGACATACTCTAAACAAAAGAAATGTTAAGCATTACGGATGAAAATTTGATAAGCACAAGAGTCTCAAAGTAAGAACAAAGTTCAATCGAAGCGGAAGAGTGATATCTTGAGAAACGTCGATTACTCGTGAAGCTTGAAGACAGGTATAAGGCTTGAAGAGAAAGTCGAGAATCAAAGCAATGAACACAGATCCTCAACAATCGTGGCTAAATGGACATCGACAAACATGCTTAAGAACCTTTGCATAATCATGTAGGCATAAAAACATTTAAGACAAACATGTGCATATCATGATAACATCATACATGGCATATATAGGTACTCCAACAGAGCAAGAAATCTTGAATGAGAGTCACACTGAATCAAAGGAAAAGACACCGAATTCTACCAAAGGACAGGTTTTGGTATTTTGATGTTTTTAATTCATTCTTTTCAAGGAAAATCAACTCATATTGCGAGAGATGAGTTGAGCCTCAAGACATGTTGAGGTATTTTTAATTGTTGTTTTCAAAATCAACTCATATTGCGAGAAGTGAGTTGAGCCTCGGGCACGCCGAGGTATTTTAGTTTTAAATTGACTCATATTGCGAGAGGTGAGTTAAGCCTTTTAATTTTTGTTTTTCAAAATCAACTCATATTGCTAGAGGTGAGTTGAGCCTCGAGCACGCCGAGGTATTTTCAATTTTGTGTTTTAATTTCAACTTATATTGAGAAGTGAGTTGAGCCTCGTGTCACGTGAGGTATTTTCAATTTCATTTTCAATTTACGTTGTTCAAGAATCAACTCATATTGCGAGAGGTGGGTTGAACCTTTTAATTTCTACTTTTTCAAAATCAGCTCATATTATGAGAGGTGAGTTGAGCCTCGAGTCACGCCGAGGTATTTTTAATTTCTTTTTCAATTTACGTTGTTCAAGAATCAACTCATATTACGAGAGGTGGGTTGAACCTTTTAATTTCTACTTTTTCAAAATCAGCTCATATTAAGAGAGGTGAGTTGAGCCTCGAGTCACGCTAAGGTATTTTCAATTTCTTTTCAATTTACGTTGTTCAAGAATCAACTCATATTATGAGAAGTGGGTTAAACCTTTAATTTCTACTTTTTCAAAATCACTCATATTGCGAGAGGTGAGTTGAGCCTCGTGTCACGTTGAGGTATTTTCAATTTCTTTTCAATTTATGTTGTTCAAGAATCAACTCATATTGCGAGAGGTGGGTTGAACCTTTTAATTTCTACTTTTTCAAAATCTGCTCATATTGCGAGAGGTGAGTTGAGCCTCGGTTCACATGCCGAGGTATTTTCAATTTCATCTTTCAAAAAAAATTCAACTCATATTGCGAGAAATGAGTTGAGCCTCAAGACACGCTTGAGGTAATTTCAATTTCTTTTCAAAATTCAACTCATATTGCGAGAAATGAGTTGAGCCTCAAGACACGTTGAGGTAATTTCAATTTCTGCTCAAAATGAGTTGAGCCTCAAGACATGCCGAGGTATTTTCAATTTTGTTTTTCAAAAAAAATCAACTCATATTGTGAGAAATGAGTTGAGCCTCAAGACATCTTGAGGTATTTTCAATTTCTTTTTCAAAAAATCAACTCATATTGCGAGAGGTGAGTTGAGCCACAGACACGTTGAGGTAATTTCAATTTCATTGTCAAAAAATCAACTCAGATTGTGAGAGGCGAGTTGAGCCTCAGTCACACGCCGAGGTATTTTCAATTTCCGTTTTCAATTTACGCCTTTCAAAAAAAAAATCAACTCATATTAGCGAGAGATGAGTTGAGCCTTGGCTCACGCTACTTGAGCTATTTTCAATTTCGTCTTTCAAAAAATCAACTCATATTAAGAGAGGTGAGTTGAGCTTGATCACACACCGAGGTATTTTTTCAATTTATATTTTTCAAAAAATCAACCACATTGTGAGATGTGAGTTGAGCCTCGGGTCACATGTCGAGGTATTTTCAAAATGCTTTTCAGATTCTGCTTTCAAAAATCAACTCATATTGCGAGAAGTGAGTTGAGCCTTGGCTCACGTCTTGAGCTATTTTCAATTCTTTTTTTTCAAAAAATTCAACTCATATTGCGAGAGGTGAGTTGAGTTTTTAATTTCGCGATAGTTAAGTTGAGTCTTTTAATTTCGCTTTTCAAAAATCAACTCATATTGCGAGAGGTGAGTTGAACCTTCACCACATATCGAGGTATTTTCAAAATCGCTTTTCAAGTTAAGTTTCAAAAATCAACTCATATTGCGAGAGGTGAGTTGAGCCTTGGCTCACGTCTTTGAGCTATTTTCAATTTCGCTTTTTAATGTCTGCTTTTAGAGAGTCAATTCATATTGCGAAAAATGAGTTGAGCTCGGGATCACATGCCGAGTAGAGAATAAAGATTGAAGCTGATTGAAGACGCCGATTCGTCTCCTTAAAGTTGCAAAGTGGAGTTGATCGAGGTATCGATCTTGCCTTTCCGAGTCGCAGAAGAAAAGACCACAAACCTTATCTCACTAAAGCGATAGAAGAGTAGATTGAAGTTGTAGATCTCACCTTTCGAAGTTACAGTAAGTAGATCGAAGCCATACATTTTATATCCTTGAAGTTACATCGAATAAATTGAAGCTACAAGGCGATATCACAAGATGCGATGGAGTGAACCAAAGCTACAAGATGCGGTGGATGAAAAGGACTAACTAAACAAGAAGAGTTCTAAAGCAAGTCAAGACCTAGCAAGACCGGGCAAATTTGGTCTTCCTTGAAAATCTTTGCTCTATTATCGTTGCACGACAATGAGCAAAGAGGGGCAGCTGTAGAAGCCCAAATTGCCCGGGCCCGATTATATCAAAACCCAACCAAACCTCTAAACCCGCTAAAACCCTTAACCCATGACCCATTTACATCTACCCAAACCCATTACAAAACCCAAATATTAAATCCAATTCAAAAGCCCATTAAGCCCCCCCAAAAAAAAACCTAACCCAAAAAAAAAAAAGAAAAACCTAACCCCCCCCAAAAAAAACCAAGAAACCCTAGCCACCTAGCCACTTTCCCACTTGCCCCATTTTTCCTCCCATTTTTGATATCCATTGTCTACCACCACCACCTACAAAATAGAAAAAGAAATAATAGAAAATCATGCAAAAGATGACTATAAAAAGCCATTCAAAATCATGTAAAGGGGGATTTTACAAAGATTGAAAAAGGAGACAAACACAAAAATCCCTTCAAATTTTGAACACAAAAGAAACATCAATAAAAATGTTGCATTTTTTCTTTTTTTCCTCTTCTTTCGAATCTTTTTTTTTCTTTTTTTTTGTGTTGTTTTTTTTTTCTTTCTTTATATATACATATATTGTTAAGAAATTTTTTTTTACCTTTTCTGGCCACATGTGGGTGGTGGCTTAAAATGGCGGCGATGACGATCGGCCGTGGCCATGGACCCCCTTGGCCGGATTTCCTTTCCCCTCTCTCTTCTCTCTTCTTTCTCCTTTTTTTCTCTCTCTTCAAAATGATTTTTTTGTCAAAAATTGGCCTTAAAGTATGTAGCGCTTTGCGATTTAGTCCCTCTTGCTATGTTATGTTTTGAGGGGAGGATTAATTGTGTTTTTGGTCCCCACGCTTTTATGCTGCTTCTAATAGGTCCTTTCGCCTTTATATTTTTAAAAAATTAGCCCCAAAGTTTTGATTTTAATCCAATTTTGGTCCTTTTTCATTTATTTTCAGATTCACCTTGGATTTCATATTATTTTGCTATTTAATTCAAATTTTAAATATTAATCATGTTATATATGTAATATTGTTATCACTATTATTTTTATATATTGTTATTATTATATTATATTTAGCTATATATATATTCTTTATGTACGCTTCCTAATATTTTCTTTTATTGTAGATATTATTATTATTATTACATACTTTTATTATATGCCTATATATATATATATGTATATTTTTGTACATATTATTATTTTATATTATTATTACCAAATATATCATTTTTCCTATTTTATTATTAGTACATGATTTGTTTTATTTTGTAAATATCATTATTATTGTTATTCTAATATTCTAGTATTCCATGTTAATATTTTTCATTAATGATATCATTTTTTAAGGCCCTTTATCTATTTTTAATTTCTCACTTTAGGAATATTTTTCTCATGTTTTAATTAATTTCAAAAATAAGGTAATGTACCGATTTAATATTAAGCCATCGATTTTATCGCTATGTTGGGTGAAATTAAATCATTGTGTTAAAAAACGGACACCCTTTCTAAAAAAAATCGAAAACTGAAAATTCTCATTTTCAATCGGATCACTATTAAATATTATATTGAACTCGTATTTTGAAAATCAAGTCAACACATGTTTATGAGATACCAATTTTGGGCGTCGCGAGGTGCTAATACCTTCCTCACGCCAGAATCGACTCCGAACCCCAATTTTTCTCTCGACTTTCATGTAGACCTAAATTTGGCCTTCTTTTTGTTTTAAAATAATTTTATTAGGTGTCCGATCACACCTATAAAAAGGATCGATGGCGACTCCCTTTGTTAATAAAATCGAAAGTTGGTTTTCAAATGTTTAATAAATTGCCACAATTAGCGACCAAGTGAAACTAAATTTTTTTTTACGTTGCTACATATATCATTTGCATACATTATATAATTTGCATACCTTTTTGAATTTGGCTTTTTTTGACACTATAAGTGATGGTCAAATTTCAATTTTGACCCATATACTAAGCTAAAACTTGGATTGAATCCATATACTTTAATTTTTGCCATAATTTGTTTCATTTATTTTTTATAATGTCATTAGTTAGTCTAAATAGTTAATATTTTTAACTATTTTAATTATGTAACACTATATACTCGGACCAATCACCTGACTCGAGCTATAAGGTATTACGGTTGTTAAACGTTACTATAATACAATTATTCAGCATAAATAATCACAATTATATTAAACAACATTAACACAAGTATGATGTGATTTACAATTAAAATTCGGCGTTAATTAAGAATACAAGACCTTTAAACCAACTCAGAATCAATTCAGGACTAAACTGAAACTTTTACGAAAATTCAGGTAAAAAGTGCAAATAGGGGTCACACGGCCATGTGATAAGGTTGAGATTGTGTGGTCCTAAAACATGGTCGTGTCGCATAACCGTGTGACAAACTGATGCCATGTAATCCTGGGTCACACAACCATGTCGCTAGGCTGTGTAACAGACTAATGCCGTCTGAATGAACATGCACAAAAGTCAAACAGACCACATGGTTGTGCCATGCAATCGTATATGTGCCATGGCCGTGTGGCATACTATGTCACAGGCTGTGTGCACCTAAACATGCCTTCAAAACCAAGTCATTTCACCTATAATTACTTAGATCACAAGCCATGCAATTACCATCCATTATACCTACCTAAAATGCATCAAAACATACCCAAATATACCAAACAACATCCAACCTAAGTGCCCAACCAATATGCCCTCATTGACACCACAATTCAAAAATTAAAACATAAACCATTCAAGCATAAATAGTTTAGCATTTCATATCCAATCCAAACCACAACTATACTTTATTTTCACAAAACTTAAACAATATCAAATAAGGCACTCCAAATATCCTAAACCATATATGCCCATTCAACCATTCAAAAATGTATTTAGGTACCAAAACTTACCTATGCCATCACACACCACAACCAACTAGCATAACCATTAAAGATTTACATAAAATACATATTTTATATCTCAAATAGCACTAAAAATGACCAAAGTGTTTATTAACATACATAGTCAAGACCCTATCTACGTGCCACGCATAACTGTGTCAAAATAAACAAATAGCTACCGAAAGAGTTAATGGATAGTGCGATCTCTAAAAATGATCCAATCGACAACTCGAATTGGACAATCTACAAGGAAAAAAACAAACAAACAAGATAAGCTTAAAAAACAAACAAACAAGATAAGCTTACTTACAGCTTAGTAAGTTAGTAAAATTCAAACATCACATACCTGTCAATTAAAGCATACAATTTAATTTAACATATAGCAACAATCCTTGTCGTATTTCATATTACCTACCATGCCAAATGATTAGTATTATACACATAACATTGGCAAGATCACAAGATATATGTTTCATATACCATTTCACAACAAATATTTAGCCATTCATGCCATGAATTTCATTTCTCAACAATACATTAATTGTTTTTCTCAAAGAACTATAGTAAATTAACTTTGGATATAAGGGAAAATATATGCTCACATAAGCTGATCATCGGTTACTATACGCCACATTCCAATTCGCTGAAAGACTATTACGTGGCGGATTACACTACGCCAAACAGATAACTTCACAACTCTATGCCTTAAATTCGGATTCGCCAAACACAGAGTGTGACAATTGTTGGGACCTTTGGTACGCCCCGTGGTGCAACAAAAAAATTATTCCAGCGATCCGCAGCTCAGGATCCATGTATGAGGAACGAATAAGGTTGAAAATATACATTCTTTACTGAAAACGTTGAAAGGATGCTACTGATTCGATGTTGATTCCAAGCCATAACGAAAATGTCTCGGCCTCTATGTAGTCCACCCCTTAAAAAACGAACAACCACTTTCTCTTGAACTTTTCAAAGAGAATTAAAAACAGTTGCCAAACCTTTTAAATTATTAAGTTGGTAATCTCAACACACTAAGGGATTATCTTCATTTTATCCTCTTTGATATCACATATTAAAAAGGAAAATCAAGATTATTCCCTTATTAATAGAGAAGACAAATTGAAAGTTAGAAAAAAGGAATTATATTCTCTTCAAAAGAATATATCGTTATTCCCTATTAATAGAGAAGACAAATGGAAAGTTAGAAAAATGAATTATATTCTTTCCAAAAGAATATTAATTTCCATATCTTTTAGATTTTGACCAAATTAATTAATACAACTGCTTATATTAATAAATTTGGTAAAATATATACAATTAATATTTTGTATGAATCAAATTCATATATTAATTATATTCCTTCCAAAAGAATATTAATTTCCATGTCTTTTATATTTTGATCGAAATTAATTAATATAACTGTTTATATTAATAAATTCGGTAAAATATATACAATTAATATCTTGTATGAATCAAATTAATATATTAATTTTATCTATGTTCTCTATTTGTGTACAACAATTTTGTACATATAATGTGTTCAAGATTTAACTATCAAATTAAATTAATTCAACAATTAATTTAATTCATGTGACAACTCAATACAATACAAAATGTATTTAAATTATGTTCATTTCAACTATAGGGTGTGACCCTATAGGCTCTTGTAACGTTGGTAGTAATAGTGGAGTATTTCTAACATTATAAACAATGAGTGAAATCTAGCAATGCATTATTGCCACCCAAGTTAGAAGAATTCATTATTCGACATAACTTTTCTATGATAATCTTTTCATGTATTATATCCTTTTATCTTTGAGATCTAGATTAGGCACAAGTCATGGAATAGTCACACTTGTATAGTCCAATATCATATTTTTTTTATTTTCTGAGCAGACTATAATAAACAAATAAGTGTGATATCTCATATTAACTTATTCGAGCAGGATCTAGTTTCACTCCATCAAGAGGCCTAAGATATTGCTCCCATTATATAGGAGGGATAAATCCTATCTTGATCAACCATATCCCATTACATGGATTATGGTATATCAAACATCAGTCTTTATAGTAGAATCTATTACGGTAGACGTTTTAACTATATCAAAATATATGACCCGCGATGTTGGGACAATAATGATCTCAAGTCTGAGGATCATATACATAGTCATCACTATGAGTAATATTGTGACTGTTACATAATAATCTAAGAAACATACTCATAGTGGGTTAGTTCAATATGTTGTTTCTCTAACACATACTTATATATTAATTTTGACATCCCTATGTCAATGACAATTCTTTGTCATCAATCACCTACACATTAGTCTCAATGCATTATTGTTGTCCAAGCCCACAATAATACTTGACTAATGACCTTTTTAAGAATAATCATATTTTCTTAGGACTTTATTAAAATTTAGTTTATTTATATACATAGAAAAAGAAACTGAAATAATAATGACAATTGTCTTATAGTAATAAACAAGGTAAAATGAGTATGTAATTATAATCATCTCATGATTGATATGTGGGCATACTCTAACAACAATATGTGTGAGAAGGGGTATTTCTACAAAGGAATTCTTCTAAATTTTGTTTATAATCACCTTCTCATTTCCATAGTCTTCCTCAAGTGCTTCGAATAAGAGAAAGTTATGGAAAACTCTGCATGCGGCGATGAATGTGAGACTCGAGTCTAAAAAGTAAAGAATTTAGTAAGTTGGTAAGCTTCCAAGTCTCTCTATACTTGTGAATTAGAGGAAAATAGAAGTAAGAATTCCTAAAAGGTTTTTATATAATAATAGATTCGAGGTTTTAAGGTTTGAATACCTTTGGTTTAACTGATATATATGGTATTCATGCTTAGTTTTCAGGATGAATGATGCTCTAGAGTTTGGACAAGTTAAGTTGGCGAGGACGAAGGATTTAAGGTGAGTAACTATACTCTACCTTTGGGTGATTGATGGATGTTGTGCTGCTTGTGTGTATTACGTCTATGCCTACTCTGAGATCTGTTTGATTCCTATGGTTGTACATAATTACAGTGAACGAGTATGTCATGCGTACTTATGGTCGTGTGAATTCATGGAGCTCTACAAGTGTGTTCTATGTGATATAACTGTGTATTGATGTATTGAAGTGTGGTGTACTCTTTGTTATAATAGTATTTGGAATGTTATGCGTGAAATGTTTGTTTATAAAATGCGAAGTACGGAGGGAGTTACTTTGGCGGGTTAGTTGAAGATAAGAAAAATGGGCAAAATAGAGGAATGATTGGACTGATAAGTGACATAAAAGGGTTTGGTAGCATTGTGGAACATATATCTACTGGCCTTTCAGGGCAACACCGTGTAACTGATATATAGGTCCTTCAGGGTGACACCATATAAATGGTATACAAGTTCTACGGGGCGACACCTTGAAAGGGATTAACTAATTCTCTGAAATCAAAAGTCCATGGTTAGCCATGACATGATCTAGTGGCAAAAAGGTACACCTCATTGTAGAAATGGAGTCCTCCAAGATGGAAAACATAAAGCTTGCCAAGGCATAAAAGGGAGGTTACTGTATGACTCATGTAGCGAGTAGTTTGGCAAGATGATCATGGTGCATTTGAGGACGAAGGTAAGCGTGATGAATAGATGAATCTGCCAAAATACGAAGGTAACTAGTAGAAGCTTCTTAAATGCGACATATGTTGAAGGAAGAGGCATTTCCTTTGAGGTATTTGTAAATAAGTATTTACCATTAAAAGTTTCTCAGAGTTGATGTAGAGCCATCATTGGCTAAGTGTTTATGGAATGGTTCATCAGATTTGGAATTATAAATGGTAATTGATAAAGAGGTCGCCAAAAAGTGGAAAGTCCGTCGATGACCACTTGAAGGAAATGCCCGCCCGAAATTAACTGATAGGTAAAGTTCGCCAGAGAATTTCAAAGGAAGTGGATGTCTGTCAAGAATTTCTAGCGCTAGGAAGTCCACTTAAAACTATCAAAAGTGGAAGTTCGCCAAAGACAATCTAAGAAGGAGATAGTTCGTTAGGAACTATCTACTATTGGGGGTATCCTGGTAAAATGGTTTAAAGTGGAAAAGTTCTATGAGACTATCTTGCAAATATAAGTTCAAAAAGAAAGAAAGGGTGTTTATCAATAAACTAAACCTCATATTCAAGACCGCAAATAAGGATGTTAGAATAGGTCTTCTTAAAGGAATGGTCCATGCAGGGGCTAAGTCAAAAAAAGATAATCATTGGAGTAGTATGGTAAATATGTAACACCTCTAACCCGTATTTGTCGCCAGAATAGGGTTACGGAGTATTACTAGGGTTTACAGAATAATTTCACGTAATTCATGTCAATTTCTATTCATATCTAAAACTAATCATATTGTCCCTTGAATGGACCTTCGAGGCCCAATATAACATTGGAATCAAGTCAGGATTAAATCGGGAACTCAAATAATTTTTCACAAAATTTCTAAATTTTTTTAGATGCAGGGCATACAGCCCGTGTGGTCAAGGGACACGCCTGTGCTATAGACCGTGTTCGACCCTGTGTAACACTCTGACTTGTGCCATACAGCCAACCACACACCCATGTGCTAAGCCGTGTGGTTAATTTAATTTTCCAAAATTAAGTACAGGTTTCACACGGCCAAGACATACGCCCGTGTTCTGGGCCATGTAGTACACACGGCTGAGACACACGCCCGTGTCTCTGCCCGTGTGCTCAATTCTGAGCATTCTGTTTCTCAAATTTAAGATGTAGGGGACACACGACCAAACCACATGCCCATGTGTCAGGCCGTGTGTCACACACGGTTAAAACACACGCCTGTGTGTCTACCCATGTGGACAAAATAAAGCCATTTCCTAGCTTTATTTCTCACCCAAATTTACCAATAACCTACACCAAAACTTACAAGTATATACCAGTCAATTCAAGCATTAAATCCAAGCCAATTCTAACATCTAATATGATATTTTATCATATGCATTCATGTTTATATTCTTACTCTTGTTTAAACATTAAATCCAAGCCAATTCTAACATCTAATATGATATTTTATCATATGTATTCATGTTTATATTCTTATCATATGCATTCATGTTTATGTTCTTACTCATGTTTAACTTATATGTTAAGCATAACTTGATCAACTATACTTAATATACCTAACACATCGGTATTTGTCATAATATAACCTTATAAATATACCAAAACAAATCATTACTAGCCATTCCAATTGCTAGTTTACAAACAACATTTATAAGTCAACAATGGCCAAATTACCTATACATGCCATTATACCAAAATAAGTTTACTATTTATACCAAAACAAGCTAGCGGATAGTGTGATGATGCTCCAACCGATCTCCAACCTTCGCAAGCTTCCAAGCACTATAAAATAGAGAAAAATAAAATCTAGTAAGCATTTGATGCTTAGTAAGTTCGTATAACAGGAATTAAAACTTTCCAATCACATTTATTAATGTTAAGTATACAATTAACATGCTTTTCATCAATTTGACAAGTTTACCTAAACACATATACTCAATCAAGCAAGTTAGTCATATAATACATTTGTACATCAAATAAGCATAGATGAGCTCTTCATATAACCCTTCATCAAATAATTCAAAAGTATTCAAGGCATATTTCTATTTATCTCACCATTTTTCTCATGTCAAGAGTTTTATTCATTGAATTATTGAAATATCAATGGATACTCAAATAGTACACTCAAGGTGTACAAATTTGTAATTTGTCAATTCATAATCAGGGGTACCCAATAGGGCACTTAATTAGGAAACACACTCTCAAGCTACATATCAGGATGCTCAGATGAGCCATGTAATTATGTAACATGACACTTATCTGGGCTAATCAGTAAACTCATAAAAGTTTTATTCAGGGAGCTTATAAAGCTTATCATATATCTCCGAAGAGGTAATATCAGGGAGCACCCAATAAGGTAACAGGGAGTTCAAGCGAGCCATGTCAAGAAACTCTTAAGAGTTCATATCAGGATGCTTACGTAGAGTTGCGTTTGTGTCTGAACTATATGCTAGATCACAACCTATCGAAACATGTAACATGACACTCACAAAGAGTTACGGTAGTACGCAACACATGCTAAATCACTATCGATCAGGATGCTCGTAGGAACTATACATCGGGATGCTTGAGAGGGCTATAGCAGGATTACTCATCCGAGCTAAATCCTGTCTGTAACATATGCAGAATCACATTCGCATACGAAAAATTTCATGTATCCATCGATTTTTATTATTCCAACGGAACTTAACATTTTAAAAACATTTCCAATCATGTGATCATTTCATGTATTTATAACATTCATATAAATCACATAAACATATATCATATCCAAATCAAATACAACATTCAATTGAAACACATTAATTAAGTTACATGAACTTACCTCAATTATAGTTTGTATAAGAGAATCTACTAATCTGAAACTTTCTCTTTTCCTCAATTTAGCTTCGAATTTGAGTTAGCTGGATGTATATAAATGAATTTAATCATCAATTTAATACAATTCATATTCAATTGAATTCATTTTACACTCTAGGCAAGATTACCATTTTGCTCCTAAACTTTTCATAAATTCCAATTTCGTCTCTAGGCTCAAAAAATGAAATTCATGCAATTTAATCCTTAAGCCTAACCGAAATTTTAGTATAACTTTTATAGCACATGTATTTCACAAAATTCAGAAATTTTCTTCAATTTTTACAATTTTACAATTTAGTCCCCAAATCACAAGTTCATCAAAATTCATTTTATAAAAGTTGTTTATCTATCAACAACCGTTCATTTTCTACCAAAAATTTCAAATTTTTAGCATATTCATCCATGGAAAAATTTCTATACTTGGATAACTTTTCAAATTGATTCCCAATCTAGATAGATTAGGTTATCCCAATTTCAAAAATATAAAAATTACCAAAAAACAGAATACGAATACTTACGCAATTAAGCTTAATTAGTTTTCTTTCTCTCTCCTAGGGTTTCCATGCAAATTTTGGGGAAGATGATGAAAATAAGATGATATTTTCTATTATCATCTTTTTAATTAATTTAATTTCCAATTTAGTCCTTACCCTTTTTCTAAATTTCCATGGTTGAATCATCCAAAAATATCTACTAACTTTTTATTAATGGTCTAATTACCATATAAGGGCCTCAAGTTTTGAATTCCATAGCTATTCGATCCTTCTAGCTACTAGAATTCAACTTTTTCTTTTTATGCAATTTAGTCCTTGCCTTAATTAAGCACATAATCGGTAAAATTTTCTTATCAGAATTTTCATATGACATTCCTATTATAATGCAGACCATATAAATCTATTAAAATAAAATTTCTTTCTAACTTGGATTTGTAGTCTCAAAACTACTGTTCCGACTTCACTGAAAATGGGTTGTTACAAAATATATGTTAAGTTCAGTGTGGAATGAATGGATCAGAGAATGATCCGTCATTTTCGTGAAGACAATTGCAAGTCCACCAGTAGTAGCAGTCGATAATCCGCATATTCGCATGTATGGTTATCTTTGATAAGCTGAGCCAGAAAGGTAAAATGGAAGCCTGAAATGGAGCAAGACAAGGTTAAGTCCCAGAAAAGTGTTGCTTGAAAGAGTACACCTACGATTAAGTCAACTGATATGTTCACCAATGATCAGATAGCCATGCTAGTCAAACTGCGATATCTTCTAAGTCAACCAGGAAGTTTTAATTCTTACTCTTATCCTTATTTATCCGGAAATTTAAAATCTTTTATTACTAACGCTATACAAAATCTCACTAAGTTCATCTAAACTTATGATTGTCCTACTTTGTATGCCAGGTCAAGGAATGACTCAAGGGTCGTATGGAGGGACCAAGCCAGACTCCGCTAGGCTCGTGCAAATGACGCCATAGTTGTATCATGTATATATAAGGGACCTTTAGAGGCTACGCCTCTGGAGATTGGTCAAGTGTATTGTTTGAGTTAAGTTTAAAGTTGTTTTAGGTGTAAAAATACGGGCCTAGCGTGGCTAATGATTGTAAAACTTTAGTACTTGTTTGTTAGAGATTTTATTTGAAGTTAATATTTGAAACATGTTGTTAATCGAAGTCTCGGAATGAATTTATGTGGTAAAAATGAGTTTATAATTTGACTTTGTCTAAGTTTATTAATAGAACAAGTTCGAAAGGCAGATTATGTGACTCGGGTTATTTGTGACACTTGGTAGCAGGACATGGCAATCGGATCGGGTATAGGGTTTTACAATGAGAAAGGATCCTTCTCCCTTTTAACAACCCCTGAGCATTTACTCCTTACAACCAAGCTTCCTTAACCCTCACAACATTCTCCCTATCTTCTTGTCTTTCTCCAACTCTCCGCCCATTAAGGTGAACCGGCCTCATTTGGACCACCATAGTCTCCTCCCTCTCTTTCTCTTTGTTATACTTTGTATCAACAACTATAAAATAATTTTTTTTTGTCCTCCTCAATTTTTTATATTATATTATTTTATAAAAGTTACAATTTTAAAACCATCATAAATAATTATTTCTTTTCTCCTCCACTGTTTAAGGAAACAAAATTAAGAAAACTAATTTACTTTATATTCCATTTTTAGTTTTAATAATCCAAATAAGATAATATCTTACCATTTTCTTTCCCTAACTCTCCATTATTTTCTTTTCTTTTATTAACATTTAATCCAAATATAGTGTAAAATTAAATATACAACAATTTAACTGATAGCTTTTATAAAAAATATATATATTCATGAACTTAGAGAAGACCATAAAAATTTAAAATTCATTTTATTCTATACTTACAATTCTTTATTAAATTAATATCACAAGTTAATTAATCATCAATTCAATTAAAAATGATTAAAAATCATTCTTTTTACAAAATTAAGTGTATTATTATGAAGTTGTTTTTCTTTCTTTATTTTATATATAAAATCCATAAAATTCATATATGTTAAATTTTAAATTTAAGATATTATGATTTTCTAGTACTCTCTATATTCACTTTGTAATACATATTCGAAATTCGAAATTATTGTTTGTAAGAGTGTTATCTCTAAATTTCAAATTTAACAAGATGCTTATCACTACTCCCTCGTTGGCTAGAAGTAAATTATTATCATATTAAAATTCTAATTTACAACAATTGAGTACAAGAAAAGGAAAGAACAAAAAGGTAAATTATGCATCACATTAGGGACCTCTTTTGCCTAAGTAAGACAAGTCTGCAAAAATCAAAGCTACTCTTTAATTTATACATTTGTCGGTTGCTAAAATCAAAGACCAAACCAAATCGACTCATACGTTTTCTAACATCAATTTCCTTTAAAATATCAATGCTCTTTTTCATGTTTTCACGAATATTTCTTTACAAATTATATCATCTTCTAAATTTCTTCCACTTGGTTTGCTGTTGAGGACAGCTATAAGCAGCTGAACGGCAGGCCCCTGGCTGACCAATGCAACGCGTTTAATCATTAATTTCGGATCTAATTATTGTATGAATAATGAGGTGTTAATAGAAAGAAATAACTTTCTGAAATTTTGATCCTTGTGTTTTAACATATTAGACGGTAAAGGTAGTATAAATGTGATTATATTAAGAGTTGGATTGTATTTTATCTTATGAGTAAAATAGTCCTTATACATTAGATTAAAGTGTAAATTGATTTTTGTCTTCAAAAAATTCATCTTTTTATACTGTTAAAAATTAGCGTGACTAATAGAATAATAGGACACTGACACGTGACTTGCCATATGTACCTCATGTTGATGTACATGGACCAGTTTTTAATATTAAAAATGAATGAAAATTTTAACAGAATGATTGATTTGCTTTTTTATCTAATATACATAGACTAATTTTTGGACCAACATATAAATTGACTCCTAATACAATGACCACTACATAACATTTACTAGTAAGATATTAAAATATTTTAAAATGTAAATGAAAAATTCAATATCCCTAGTTACTCAACCAGCTCATGACGACCGGTGGCCGCGGCAGTGGTTCACTGGACATCATGGCCGGCCTCAGGGCCATCTTCAGAGAAAAAAGAGAGAAAAAAAACTTAAAAAAAAAAAAACCACAAGGGGAGAAATCATTTTTTTTAAATGAACTTAAATAGGGTATTGGTACGACGTCGTTTTGGCCTGGCTTTAGAAGCTCCAAAACGACGTCGTTTTTAGCACGACTCGAATATCTAACCCGACCCCTCTTAAGATCTGCGTGCTTTTGAAGGGAGGGGCTATTTGTTGTTTTGGCCCTTCCGCTTTTTTGTTTCTTTTCATTTTCGTCTTGTATCTTTTTTATTTTATTTTTATCCCTTTTATTTTATTCTTGTTCAATTTAGTCCATACCCATTGAGGGAATGACACGTGTAAAAACGGTTGGGATAATTTCCCTCTGAGCCCCTGTACTTTTCTATCCCATTTTAATTTAATCCATTATGTTTTGTTTTCTTATAATTTAGGCTTTAAATTCGGTTATATTTTCAATTTAGTCATTTATTTCCCTTTCTTTATTTTTTTTGCAATTCATGCTTTGGATTTTTTAGATCTCAATTTAGTCCCTCATTATTTAATTTAGCCCTTTCTTCTTCTTTTTTTTTTTAAATTTTTAACATTTCTAATTTATCTTATTTATATTTTTGCCTTTAATTGCAATTTTTTTTTATCATTTTTATACTGTCATTTTATTTTTCTTTTATTCTCATTAATTAAGGTATTAATCATATTATAATTATTTTTATTTTTATTACCATCATATATTAATATTATTATTTATTAACATGATTACTATTATTTTATTCTCATTATTATTTTGCTATATTATAGTTCCGTTTTCACCCATGTAGTTATTTTGTTTTATTTTTGCCATTACCACAGTACGTAACATGCTTAAATATTTGTTCATCTTCATATTATGTTGGAATGAATTAATCACGTATTGTGTTAAATGTTGCATTCGTTTTTTATATGACGCATAAGAAAATAATTAGAACCGAGGTGATATTCTTTATTTAGGGGATTTGAGAAATTGTGCCCCTAATTTACAGAGTATGACTTTCTCCTCGAACCGAAATAATCAAACATCCTTCTAAAATTTAAAACACGTAGGATTTAGGTAATAATTAAACAGTGAGTATCTTTATGCACAGAGATTTGAGATATCATGCCCTAACTTACGGGACACGACCTTTTCTTCTCGATTGACCCGAAGTAAGAGAGTCTTCTCCATAAAATTTAATTAGTGATATTTTAATCGAATAATATCATGCAAAAGGGGGATTACATTTTAAATTCTCAAATTTCGACGTTAAGACATCAAATAATCAACTAGGTACCAATTTTAGGCGTTATGAGGGTGTTAATCCTTCCTCATACTTAACCGACTCATGAACTCATTTCGTGAATTTTATAGACCGAAAATCATCATTTTAGTAACTCTAACCTTCTTTTAAAATGATCAAATTTCGAGGTGATCCAATCACACTTAATAAAAAGAATTGGTGGCGACTCCGTCTTTATTTTTAAAATAAAAAGTTGATTTACAAAAAAAAGTTTCGACAAGTACTTTTCAATAACATTGCTTTTGCATAATGAAATATAGTATTTGTTACGTAATAATGTTAATTTATTTCTTAAAATCAGGGAAAAAAAAGTATAGGCTGATACAATAAACTATTCATATTGATAAAATATACATATTATATGATTAATTAGGGACAATTTAAGGAATTGTTTTAAAAGAGATTATAAATAAATCATAAATCATTAGGGAGTTGTTTTATAAAAATTTAAAAGATTAAATGAAAATTTATCATTTTTAAAGTTAAAGTCTTTGTCCTCTGTGAAACTGTGATCGCGTCTGTTCTCTAATATTTGATGTTAAACTATTATGACATTATGACATTAACAAGAAATAGATACTCTAATTATTTTAACAATACTGAAGCAATATATATATATATATATATATATATAAGTTGTCTTTTCTTTTTCCCGAAACTAAAAACAGCATTTACCTTTTAAATATATATATTATTTTGAAATAAATTCAAATTTTGATTTTAGCATAAAAAATACATGTATCTTTCAAATGTTTAATTAATTTGTTTTAATTTTTCCTTGTAGTAGCGGAGAAAGAGAATGGTATTTTTAAATTCTTAAGGACAAGAACTTTCCGAATAATTCAATTCCAAGAAAAACGAGAAATATATTTGACACAATGGGAAATAAAATAGTATTTAAGTTTTATTTTGTGTATTATTCAAAACACAGCCCAACACGTACATTGAAAATGAATGAAATTCGATTACCTCTTGAATTTTATAAATATTTTTAAATCAAGGTAGATTTGAAAATAATATTAAATAATGAGTACATTTGGTAGCAAATATTTAATGCTTTTATTTTTAGATATTTTTTACTGCATGAATTTAATGTTTTTACTATAATATTTTGAATAACATAACTATTTGTTAAAAATATTATTTGCATTTTGCAGGATGAATGGGCTATGGGAAGACCTATAAGAGGAACAGAATATTTTTAGTTTATAAAATTCCACTTTTATTTCAGTTTCATGGATCAAGTACGTTCTTATTGTATTACTTTTTTCCCATCAATCAATATATAAGATTTCATCGATTCGTTATTTGTAAAAAAAAAAGTATATTTTTCGGATGCCTTATTATTAATATTTTAATAATAGTTATATTTTATAATTTATAAATATTCAAGAACAAATATAAAATAATTACTATAATATTGTAAGAGTTTTATATTATTTCTTTCACTGAAAATAGCCTATTAAGTAACACCTAAAAAACCCTAATTTTTTTCCTCCAAATTGTTTGTTTCTTTTTATTTTTGCCTGGCAGCAATTTGCAATAATAAGCACAGGGGCAGTTGTAAAGAAAAAATGAGAATTTTACTATACACAACAAATCATAAAGTAACCAAAAACTAGAAGCTAGCATAGCCTGCCATGCCTCCAAAATTCTAGCTATCAACCTAATTATCTTCCATGTACTCTGTATTTTCTATCAAAATAACGCATCCCTCTAGGATGGGCAAGAGGGGGACATACCTGTACAAAATGGAATAGCATTACAGAAATCTTAAACCCATGCAACATCCCGCGAGTCACTCAGAAGCTAACTTACTTTTCAGTAGCTAGCTCTGCTCTTTCACCAGCAGCCAGAAGGACAGGGGTTGAATGTGTCTACAAACCAGTGATAGTTTTGGGTCGGCCAGCCTCGCCTACAACATCAAAAGCCTCCCCCACCCGAATAGAAACTGAAGTAGGTTCTAGGTTTTTGTCCAAAGTCATTAACATCCTTGGCTGTACAAGAAAACAACATTATGTGAGACCAAGAAAACCTGCTGCATTTGCAAACACATACCAACACTG